>NC_051219.1:25692913-25992913 GCF_015220715.1 Pygocentrus nattereri | reverse complement strand
CTCCAGCAGCACTGCGCCTGATGGACTGCAACCTGCTGTGATGAAAATGGTCCACTACCCAGATAATGTCTAGTCAGCGGTGGTCATGTGGTGGTCATATGGTGGTCCATTTTCATTGATGAAGGAGGGTGGATGGGGGCTGATGAATTGTTGGCTACAGTCTAGAATTCTACACCTAGAATTCACTGCACCTATATGGTAAATAACCAATTAGTATAAGTACACTGTAGATCATTGTACATTTTTTTAAATGATGGCTGTTCAAGGGTTCTTTAGATCTTTATAGGACCATGCACACTTGTCTGATTAAACGATTAAAGGATATTGTGCTGTAACCTTTTTGAAAAGCATGTAGTCTATGTAGTACCAAAAAGGGTTCTTCTGTTGTTACACTGTCAAGCCTGTAAGAATCGAAGAATCTTCTTCAAAAAGGTTCCATGTAGAACCATATAAAACACATTCACCATGAATCTGAAGAGAACCCTTTCAAGATGCAAAGAACCATTTAATCATGCAATAGTTCTTTGAGTGTTCATGGTTCTGTATAGACCCATGAAGAGCTATCATTTTAAGTGTGTACAGAATGAACAGTGTACATGATTAAGATCAGTGTTTTGTCCCATCCTGTATTAAAATGTCTCTTCTGCTTTAGGACTTTGAGAACGCATTCTGTGGTGAGACTGGAGTTCGGCTCAAGCCCAGCAGTGCTACAACAGTGAGGGACGTTGCTGAGAGCAAGATTTAGTCTCAGCTCAGTTCGGCACAGTAATGACTTTTGCTCAAATTAGCACAAATTTAACATAGGTCAGATTTAAGATATTATGTGGGACTTTTTGCAACCACATAGTGACCCCTTATTTATTGACGATAGTCCGTTGATTCTTAATTTAATTGCAATATTAGTAATTTTTTTTTGTAAACAATTAGGGAATGTCCATGAAGACATCACCTGAACCCTGTATTTTTAAGAGTTCTAATAACAAAAACTTTTGTCCCTATTTCTATTTCTGTTTAAGAATGACCACTTTTCTATAACTCCATAATATGTATAAAAAGTCCATGTTATCTATAGTTTGGTGTAGTTTTACAAATTGACCGCATAATAAACAGAATAGAATTGCTTCCAGTTGTGAAGTTTTTTTATAGTGTTGTAACACTCCTGTTGTTCCAATGGATCAGGTTCCACAATAAATGAGCAGCCAAATTGTGTAAATGAGCCTTTACACAATTGTAAATAAAACTGCTACTGAACTGAGCAAATCTGTTATGCAGAAATTAAACTACGGATGGCACTGTTTCTCCATGAAATCTAAGAAAAAGCAGAATTTAAACCATCGTCACATAGTTAGTCCTTTAAAATTTACATATTGGAGTTTTACCTCATTTGTGTTTCATAGTTTTTTACAAATCTGTTTTATTTACATATATTTAGGGCAAACTTGTGTTGAGTATGTTCATATTTATGAATATAGAGCAGGTTTTATATATAAAAAAAAAAAAACATTTTAGTGCATAGTTTACCGATTGTGTATTTCTGTATGCATAATTTCTGCTATGTTGGCTGGTTTGAATAAATGCTTACGTATTATATACATAAACATTTTAGGTGAATGGCTAATTGACTTGATGTCTAAAAGAGGAATAACATTTCACTGAAAAGTGGCTTTATTCAATATTTCTTACAACACGGTGCTGTAGCGTCTCACTGTACATACAACAGTCACCCACAAATAATAAATAGTATTTAAGGTCATGTATATTTAATAGTTACAGCACCAGTACACAGAGGATGTGGTGGAAATTACAGATGAGTTATTGTACAGTAACAGTCCTTCAAGCATCTGAAAGGATGCTTTCAGTTTTCTTTTATTATTTTATTTTTTTGTCAAGTTGGGATCGGTCATCAAACACATTCAAGAAAGTAAAAAATGACCGAATAAAAAGATGTTGACAATTTGCATAAAAAAACACAACTTGGAAAATACTATTGGTGCAGTAATATACAAAACATTTCAACACATTTTCATACCTTATTATACTGAGTGATGCTCCCAGGTTGCTTTGTATGATTTTTGGCAGATTTTTGAGGTACAAAATCCTCTCTTTCTGGCAGAAAGGACCATGACGCATGAGGCATCTCACAGCTGAGCCTCATTTTTCTTTTGTTATGCTGTCAAGACAATCACAGTTGTTGCTATACAGGAGTCCGAACAAAAGGACTTTAAGCTAGAATGGCCATTGAGGACAGTAAGAAGTAAGAAACCGTTTTTACACACACATGTACAAAGGATATGGATTTGACTGGCCAGTTTTCACCATTTCAGTAAGCAAATTTTAGTCTTTTTACTTTTTTACACACATCTACACATAATGGTACTTGTTTGTTCTTTTCGTACTGCCTTACTCTTTTGATTTGACTTTGATGAAGTCTTGGCTTGAAGTCTTTCAGCTCACTCGTTCCTGCTCATCCCAACAATTGCATAGTTCTTAAAACACTGTTGATGTTCCATCATCTTTTGATTTCTCACATCCACTGATATTTCTCATTTACTTTTTTCTTACCCCCAAAAATTTTAAAAGGGAATTCTGTGGTTCATCGTATTCCCCTTGATTTCTTTCTTGTTCTTCTCTCCTTGGGGTGCAACTGTGTTTTTAAAGAGGAAGCCGTCTTTTTTTTTTTTAATGATTCTTGGGATTGGAGGACTTCCCGTGGACTGCAGCGCCCTGGCAGGCTGTTGTATCGCAGATTCCTGGGGGTCCCTGGTGCCCTGTCCTGCCCGGCCTGCCATGTTCTCCTGGCTCACCTGGATCTCCAGGTGCACCATCACGTCCATCTTTAACAATGCCACGTACTCCTTGGAGACCTAGCAGATAAAGGGTGAGTGAATGAGACCCTCCTGAAGTACTATGAATTACGTTAAGATCAGCAAATTACACTTTTTAAAGGAAAATTATTGTCTACTGTATTCATCTTTGGTTTAGAAGAGTGCTGCCTACATTTACTGAATGCACTGAATATTTCTGGAAAAAGTCAACTATTCAGGAAGTCTTGACATGAACGGCCACATGCCACAGTCTTTTCATGGGGCAAAAGTACTACTGGAGCTTAATTACTTTTACCAGGTTGTGGATATGTATGACTGACTAACTGGTTCAGCGTAGTTTAGTTTCCTAAACCAAATTCCCACAGATATAGTCTGTATTTAATGGTTGTAACCTGCATATTCACGCCAGTGATGATAACATGCTGCATGGATGCACATTTTGTTATTCCTTTAGATTGGAAGAGGAATACTATTACAACAGGGGCTCCATCTTCAGCCAAGTCCAGAAATTATTACTGTCTGACTGTAAAAACTACAGAACAAATTCATACTGAATGAAGATCACTCCACAGTTATCACAAACTGTCTAAATCTAGATTTCTACTGGATTAAAAACACTGAACAATGATCACGTGTTGGAACCTCTCCAGGTAAAGGTAATCCAGCTCCAGTACAGCACAATAGGGCAGTCACAGGCTGGAGGTTAGGGGACCAGTCTTGTGACTGGAAGGTCACCGGTTCCCCTGAGCTGACAGTAAGTGACTGAAATGCCCTTGAGCATGGCACCTAACCCTCAACTGCTCCCCAGGCACCGTGGATAGGGCTGCCCAGCGCTCCAGGCAAGTGTGCTCGCTGCCCCCTAGTGTGTGTGCTTTCACTAGTGTGTATGTGGTGTTTCACTGCACGGATGCGTAAAAATGTGGAGGTCAAGTTTCCCTGATGTGGGACTAATAAGGGTCACTTAGTTAATTTATTAATTAAAACATACCTGGTTCTCCTTGGTCTCCGACTGGCCCCTCAATAGCCTTTCCAGTAGAGCCCTTGTCACCTGGTTCACCAACATCACCTACAGGAATTTGTTCAGAGATGTTTATACACACTGTCTGATAACTGTAGCTTGGTACATTGGCAGACACTGCCAGTATCTCTTACCTCTGGGACCAGGATCACCCAGATCTCCAGGAAGTCCTCTGTAGCCTGGAGGACCACGGGCTCCAGGGTGGCCAATGGACCCAGCTTCTCCTGCCTTTCCAGGAGCCCCAGCCGGGCCTGGCCGTCCAACTGCTCCAGGAGCCAGAGGCCTTCTTAGATTGGCAGCCAGCTGTGCAATTTGGTCTGAGATCGGGTAGAACAGACAGCATTTGATCTTTAAAACAGGACAGGCTGAAGCAGCACACACTACTGGTATTACACAGCATTTCATAATGAATCATTTAAATCCATGAGATTCTCACCATCAATCATTGGTCCACACAGTTCTCTTATATGTTGTTCACTTGCCAGTATTCCCTAAGGGAAAGGGGGAGAGACAGAGAGAAAGAAAATTCCAATACAAATCTACAAGTGGCCACAATTCAGAAATACATTCTTAAAAACATTTTTCTTCTTAAATCATATTATTTTCACAAATGTTCCCCCCACTTCTGTGTTGTTGCAGTCAAAGTCACTCAGCTCTTTCCACTGTGGTCTGAAGACTCACCTCTTCAGGCAGTTTCCTTGGTTTCCATCTTATTACACTCAATCACACTTCATTTTTCAAACGCAGTGTCATTTCTCCTTAACCTGTGTTTAATTGTTCACAAACTTTATTTTAAAAATGTACTTCATTCATTCTCCTCTGCATCTGTTTAATCTTTGTATCTAACTTGACCAAACAATGGTATGGAACTTGTTTCTTGGTTACAGGTTTTTGCAGTATTTCCAGGTACTTTGCATCACTTCAGCTACAACGGTTTGCACATTTTGTAAGTCACTATGTATATAAAAGAGTGACTTACAAGCATCTGCTAAATGACTAATTGTACTTAAACATCCTAATTTCAGAAGACTACTAAAAAGGTATCTTATGCTGTCCACAGTACGCCATGATCGATAGACTACTTGACAGAGACAAAGTTATCAAATAATATTCTGTCTTAAATTTTAAACATCTTTAATGTCAAATATTTTCTCTGAAGACCAACATACTCAATGCATATACACAAACGTGAGTGACAACACATTGCAAACACACAGCCCTTCTACACAAACTCACAGTGCATTCTTACGTTACTGAGGCGGTTAAAACACTTGGTACTCAAAGGGGGCAACAGAGGCCAAATCAGCTAATCATGGACGGTAGAGGAGTGTGAGCTGCCTGTTCTGTTGAAATGAAAAGGTAATAACGTATCGTATATGCGTGAGACTCACCACCTCATCTACTGTGGTGGTTTAGTTTAGTCAGGCTAGGCTGTTGCTATAGTGTCCTTTGCATTGCATTATGAATTTTGTCATGACACATTTTTTAATGCAGCAAAGCACGAATCCCTGTCTGTAGCTCACAGCATCTACTTTGTGTGAAGTATGGCCTTAAGCTAAAGATCATTCAAAACATTTTGGCTTTGGAAAGGTTGGACTTTCCAAACTGTCCACTAGTTACTCACAGGAACACCAGTTTTTCCGGCAACGCCAGGAAGACCCGGTTCTCCTTGGAGTCCCATCAGACCTGGTTTTCCAGGAAGTCCACTGGCTCCAATTTCTCCCTGAGGTCCAGTTACTCCTTTAGGCCCCAGCTCACCATGCTGCCCAGGCTGCAAACAATAATAAAGTAAATACAGTGTATTATCATTTTAGTTCTTGTTCTGAAAGAACGTATTGAATGCATCATCAAACATCTTCAGGTGGCTAATTTATAAGATCAATTCACATTTTATGGTACTGAATAAAATAACAATAATATGACAAGTGAATTCAAACTTTTGAAAGGCAGTGTATATGAACCCTTGTTTTCAAGTCCATCTAACAAAGCTTTCATAATCATGCAACAAAAGTAGAATCACAGTTTCTGCTGCAAAAAGAGAGTGTGTCCTTTTCTTCCCTGGCTAATTAGAGGAACAATAACGGTGGAATGGGACCAGGCTAGTGAGCTTGCGTCAGGAACATCAGAGCAGACTTGGTAATTACATTAATTGGGCTGTGAGAGTTTTGCAGCCTCTCTCTCTCTCTCTCTCTCTCTCCCTCACTTGTGCCCTGGAGAAATCATATTACAAAAGCTTAAGAAGGCATCCATTAAGACAATTAATCCAGTTTAACCTGGAATGTGCTCTTCAATCTTTCAGAAACGGTTCATAAGGAGCAATTTGGTGCAGCTGCAGTGCTTATGTGTGCATGAAAAGGAGAAGGTTTCTAGACAAGAGATCAGAGAGTGAGGTCAAGTGTAGTTGAAAAAGAAGGTTAAGGACAGATTTGACACTGCAACTAGTTATGGGTGATATGGCCACATATATATATATATATATATATATATATATATATATATATATATATATATATATATATATATATATATATATGTACATACACACACAGTACCAGTCAAATTTCATTCAATGTTTTTTCTTTAATTATTTTCTGCATTGTAGAATAACTGTTATTTCTCTTTACTTAGTTACGTATTTCTTGCCATAATGTGGATTAGGAAAGTACTCGAATAGGGCTGTTCACTGTATAGAACTGTGTTTCAACCCTACCTCTGCACAACACGACTGAGGGTCTCAAACACATTAAGAAGGCAAGCAGTTCCACAGATTAGCTCTGTTAATTAAAACCATTCCAGGTGACTACCTCACGAAACAGACTGAGGGAATGCCAAGAGTGTGCAAAGATGCCATCAAAGCAAAAAAAATCCATGTGTTGCTTCATAGTTTGATGTCTTCAGTGTTAATGTACAAAGTGGACAGTAATAAAATGAAGAAAACCCACTGAATTTTGATTGGGACTGTACATAAATTCAGGTAAAACCATTTTAGATGCTGAAGTAAAACTTTTTCATTTAAAAATTATGATTATTGTAGTTTCCCTTATAAGAGACATTTTTAACAACCAAAATATATCCGAAATATGGTTTTTGTGCAAAATACACACACGCACACTCACACACACATTTTCTAAGCCGCTTCTCCCTCAGCACGCTCAGTTGTGCAAAACAGTGAAAACTAAAAATATGCTGATAAAGCCCTGTGTCAATACTGCTTTCCAACACTCCACAGACCCGGCAAAAATGGTGCTAAGTGTTTTTTCTTATTGAGTTCCTACAAGACTGAAGTTAGCTTCTTATTGATCAACTTTTCATTATATATACACATATTCCAAACTTTCATTTATATATCGCTGCTACGGGAACAAAACCTTGAATCTCCATTTTTGTCTTTTTTTTTTTTGTTTGAAAGTACCCATTGCTGTGTGTGTAAATTTCATGATGAATGGATCAAAAGAATATATGTGTGTCTATGTGTGTATACACTATATATATATATATATATATATATATATATATATATATATATATATATATATATATATATATATATATATGTATATGTATATATATATATATGTATATATGTATATTTATACACACATTTCAAAGCTCCATATTTTTACAACCATGGGGCGTCGAGGAACCAGAGTTTCTGACTGTCAACGGAGGAGGGCTCCCTTCAGTCTGAGAGAAGACGTGACCCTTGAGCAGAATGTGTTTTGTGTTCACTTAAATAAGAGTATATATATATATACACACACTGCCAACTTTGGCTTAGTCGGTGTCAGTGACTGTCAGACACTGCTAGAATTTATAAAACATTAAAAACATTACAGTCAGTCATGCTTCAGTACCAACTGGTCCACTGATTGTTTCGTGCACAAGGCCCTGAGACTGCAGCATAGTCTGAAGCAGTATAGTATGAGGACGGCAAGTTCTCTGGTGTCCACTTGAAAACGCGACTCAATATCCAGAATACAGTAAAGCGGAAGCAGAAAGAAAAGTTCCTGCAAAAGGTCTCTGCAAACAGACCCCAACACAGATGCCAAAACAGATGCCATCTGTACACTCATTTTATGAAGTGATGAAGAAATTCACAAACGACTACCAAAGTGCAAAGAATAACAAAAACATAATGGAATTCATTACCTCAGAGGACCAATCTCTTCTCTGTTGCTGAGGACGCTAGTTCATTTGTTACTGTAGGCGTTGTTTTATTGTCAGCTTTTTCCGTAGGCATTTTGTCTTGGTTTTGGCCAAGAATTTCATTTCGGTGCATCGCTAAATAAAATCATTTTGACAATCTGTCTCTGCAAACATCACTGATTATAAAGGCCAGGGCCAGAGAAGCTTTGGAAAGCAGCAAACTAAATGACAGTTTGTTTGTTGAGCAGCTGATAAATAGTGGACATTATTGATCAGCTCATACTGAGCAGCCTCCATAATGGACCTTCGAACAGTGGTGTGTTTTAATTAGCTCACAGGGGGTAACGAGTTAACCTTTCTGAGAATTACACCAAGTCATTTCCAACGCACCTTGTGTTTGGCACACTGAAGAAAGCGCTGCATTGACTTTACTCAATTCAAATGTGCTCATAATTTCTACTTTTATAAAATTCTCTGTCACTTTACTCCTGGCAGTAACTGTTGATGCAATATATTTTGTTCATGTGGAACTGATAAAACCAGCTGAATGAAGTAAAATCTACGCACTTTTATTTCACTGCAATGGCACATTACTAATCAGTGTCTAAATTCATTCTCACCTCTCCTTTTTGGCCAGGAGGACCAAACGGACCCTAAAAGGAAGAAATAAACAATATTTTTTGTTTTGCTTGTATAAGAGTAGATAAGAAAAATGTAAGAATATGTAATGTGTGAACTTCCTGAAAACAATTTTTCAATTCATTTTTAAAAATCGAAACCGTTTTAAATTATCGATTTAATAAGAAAAAAAGAAAGAACAAAAAAACACATTTCATAAAGGGTTTCTGATTGTGATAACATATCAATAAACTATACACTAACATAACAATAAACTATACACTTTACTTACATTCACCACATAATATTGCCATCCATTACTCTTATGTAAGAAACCTTGTTAACCTCTTAAAGATTTCTGATACAAAAAAGTTTGTTTACATACCGTTTCTCCATTTTCTCCTGGTAAGCCATCACTTCCAGCAATACCCTATAACAAGACAAAATGTCAGCTGCCCAAGGTTTGGACAATTTTTTCTAAAATGGGTTTTAAATGTTTATTTATTTATTGACCTTTACATGTTGTGATACCAAAAGGTAACTGGGTACTTTAAGCACTTAACCACTGGCCAACCAGACTGTACTGAGGGTTCTGTAAAGCACAGTGGAAACCTCAGAGTCTGGTAGTGTTTTTCTTACAGTGCTGTCTCTGAGCTTGAGTTCACTGATGGGATCATGAACTCAGAAATGTGTAAAGGTATTTTGGATGCAAACCTGCCAAAACTGGTCAAACAATAACAATCTGAAACTCACCAGCTGCCTTTTGAAAGACTACCAGAAAGAAAATGACAGTCTTCGAATGGTCTGTTTAAAATGATTGGCATTTGGTTTGACGTTTTGTTTCCCAACATTTTACGCATGGCACTAATATCCAAATACTTTTTTGGGGCCACTGACGGTCTTAAACCTTAACAGTTGCAGAAAAGGTTCCTCGTGCAAGGCCACAGAAGAACCACCTCTGAAACCTTTCAGTGGATGCTTATTTCAAGAAATGGATGTGTGAGTGTGAAGAGCCATTTTTAAAGTCCACATAATGAAAAAATCTGTAACTTTCACATCATGATGAGATTCCTTAAATCTTAAGAATATTCTTCATACTCACAACTCTCTTTATAGAAATGAAAGTGGTTCTTCTGTAGTGTCACTCAAACTTTCTGTGGCCACATTTTAGTGGTGTATAGCAAAGATTTCTCCTAGAACTATACATGCAATCTAAGAGCCGTTTATTTTTAAGAGAATTTGAAAAGTAAATCTCACCATGTCTCCTTTAGATCCTGAAGCTCCTACTGGACCCTGTGAGAGAGTGATAGAGTCACAGAGAGAGAGAGAGATGAATTAATAGTGAATAGTGAATCAGTGGTTGGTGCAGTGGATAGGTAGACTGTGAGAGGTCGCTGTGCGGGTGCTGGCGGTATAAAGACAGGCTTTGTTCTGCTCCAGCTGCCTGAACAGTGGCAGGCTTTGTTTTTTTTTGTGAAAACTCTGCTAAGGTTGGCCCTGACGGGAGGAAAGGTGCCTTCCTCTGCTGGAGCATGTGTTTGCTCTTTTTGCACGTCTTCTTCGCCCATTCTGCTCTGCAGGATCCCTCTGCTCGCCGCTGGTGGGCCTTTCTGGTGTTTTTGTTTTGAAATGAAGGAACCAGACTGAACACATCTGAGCCAGTTTCTTATTTATGCTTATCGCAATAAGAATAAAATACAGATGTATGCCTTTTACAGTTGAATTGTGTTTTTCGAATGCCTGTCATGCACTAGGCTTGAGCCGACTGACGTTAGTGTTGTCGCTAATAGTTTCCATCTATAGCGATTGACAATTCAGTTAGACGTTTTAAATGTAGTAGCCCAAGGCGGCATGATTTTTCATTTCCGCTAATGGTCCTGCTTGATAAGCTGACAAAGCCACACACAGAACGCCTTTCCTCATAAAACATGATCAAGGACGTAAATCATTGTGGTAGAGTGGTTACAACAAAAAATACTATTATTAATAGCATAATAATAATAGGCTACAGTAACACTACACACTTTAAAAAAGGGGTCTTTAGTAAAGAAAATGCTTCTATATAGAACCATGAACACTGAAAGAACCCTTTGCATGATTAAGGCTCTTTGCATCATGAAAGATTGATGGAGAATGTGCTGTAGTTGAAAAAGGTTCTATAGAGCACCAAAAGGGCTCTTCTATTGTAACAAGCCTGACATCATAACAACAGAAGAACCCTTTAGGTGCTCTATAGAACCATCTAAAGCACATTCTCCATCAATATGAAGACGTCTTTCATGATGCAGAGAACCCTTTAAAAATGGAAAGGGTTATTTCAGTGTTCATGATTCTATTTAGAACCATTTTCTTTTCTAAAGAACCCTTGAAGAACCATCATTTTCAAGTGATTAGCCTTTGGGGTACTTCACCCACTAAGCTTTAACCATTTTGTTGATACTCTAAACAGAATTTCTAAACCTACACTAAAAACTGACGGACCTTACCAATAACAGTTAAACTTTTAAAAAGACGGTTCTTCTGGTTTTTTTTTTATATAAAAAATGGTTCTATATAAGACCATTAACACTCACCTAACAAAGGGTTCTTTGCATCATGAAAGTGTTCCATGGATTGACAGAGAATGTACTGTAGATGGTTTTATATGGAACCATAGCTACAAAGGGTTCTATATAGTATCAAAAAGGGTTCTGCTATTGTTATGATATCAGCTTGTTAAAGCAGAAGAACCCTTTTTAGTGCTATATAGAACCATATACAACACATTCCCCATAAATCTGAAGAACCATTTCACCAGGCAAAGAGCCATTTACTTATGCAGAACTCTTCTTTACTAAAGAACCCTTGAGGAACCATCTCCCTTAAAGAAACACACGCTCCTTCTCTGGTTTATTCAGGCTTCTCTGTGATGTTATATTACCTGCACTGGTGAAGGAAGATTATTGGAAAATGGTACCATGGACGTTGATTACGAGGTTCCTCAGTCTGTTGTTAGCGTTAGGAGCCTCCCAGTCAGTATTTGTGGCTTTACTTTTTCTGTTTGTGCTCAGATGATGTGGCGTCATCTCTGTTTTTCCAGTTTTTAGTTCCGCAGCTGTTCTTTACGCTGTCTGAAAATTTTATCATGATCGAACCAACAGAAATGCTCCAAAATTTCTTTATATAAAATCTCTTTACATTAACTTACATTGAAAGTTAAGAATGATTTTTTGCCCTCTCCTGTAAAGTTACCATTTTAGAGATGCTTATTTTTCCTTAGACAGCAACACTATACAACAACTAATCGCCAGTGTTTTTTTGCATGCTGCTATTAATTCCCTTACACCAGCTTTACAAAGACATTTACAAGAAAGTGGCTGTTTAGAGTAATTAGCCTGCTGTATCGGTCATTGCGGTCATAGTTCATGTCCCCAGTCATATTAAGCACTATTCATCAAATCATCAAAAAGACTTTTGACAAGATTTTTGTTTTCTTGTAATATTCCATCAAAATATGAGTTTTGCCTGACTACAAAACATTTTCAATGACGTCACCATGCGTCTCCATGGTCACCAAATCATATTAACCAATAATATTTCATCTCCCCTCACAGCTATAACTGAAAGAAAATGATCAGCTAGTTTAGAGACCCTACAAACACAGTACAGCAGAGGAGCATATTATTTCTCATCCATGACGACTGTAAAGTGACTTAGTCCTTAAGCAGTTATTTCTCTGCAGCTGCAACTTTGGCTAAAACTATAGTTCTAATCTGATGAAATGGCTTCATTAGAAAACAACTGCTTGTGTTATTTCACATGGAGCACAGGATAGATGAATAAACTGATTTAGGGCTAAAACTCAGTGAACATCTTGGCACATATGGACACAGTAAGCAGTGATGAGTAAAGAAACTTTCCAACAGCATAAATACATAAATTATAGATTATGATTCAATTTTACAAGCACACCTTCTGCATATTTCTAAAAGGCTTGCATTGTAGAAGATCACCTCAGTGCAGAGCACATTGGCCCAAAGACCAACAGTCAAAAGAACTGATAAACCAAATAAACCAGTGTGGAATGGGTGAGAACATTCTAGAACAATGTGAATGAGTGAGATCATTCTAGAACAGCATGATCAAGGGGAGATCATTCTAGAACAGCAGGACTGGGCGAAAAGTCTAGAATAGTGAGTATGGGTGAAAGCAATCTAGAACAGCATTAATGGATGGATACATTCTAGAACAGTGGTTAAGGAGAGATCATCCTATAACAGTGTAAATGGGTGAAAACATTGTATGGGTGTGAATGGGTGAGAACATTCTAGAACAATGTGAATGAGTGAGATCATTCTAGAACAGCATGATCAAGGGGAGATCATTCTAGAACAGCAGGACTGGGCGAAAAGTCTAGAATAGTGAGTATGGGTGAAAGCAATCTAGAACAGCATTAATGGATGGATACATTCTAGAACAGTGGTTAAGGAGAGATCATCCTATAACAGTGTAAATGGGTGAAAACATTGTATGGGTGTGAATGGGTGAGAACATTCTAGAACACTGAACAGCAATAAACGAACAGCAATGAATGAATGAAATATCTAGAATATTGAGTATGAGTGAAAGCATTCTAGAACAGTATAAATGGTTGAAAGCATTCTAGAGCAGTGTGAACGGGTGAGATCATTCTAGAACAGCGTGATCAAGGGGAGATCATTCTAGAACAGTATGGATGGGTGATAACACTGTAGAACAGCGTGAATGGGTGAGAGTATTCTTGAACAGGGTGAATGAATGAATATGTTCTAGAAATGCAGCTGCAGCTCAACAGTCAGAGTTTTGAGTTTGTTGGGGTTTGTTGGTTGTTCTTTTTATTGCAGCTTCTAATGTTCATTAAGAATCAGCAGCCTTCCTCACTTACCCTCTCACCAAAACCACCCCTGAGTCCAGTTGGTCCTGGCAAGCCGGGGTCACCAATAGCACCTTTAATGCCCTGTTAATGACAGCACAGATTCTTCATCACCTTTAATCGTTTAGTGTAATGGAGTAACTAAAATGGTTACAACTGATACATGGGTGAAAGGTTAGCTGCTATGGATTTGGATGCCTACCTGGAATCCTTTGACACCCTGAGGTCCAGGATATCCAGTCAGTCCAATGGCGCCCTGAAAAAATGATAGAAAATGAAAGTGAATCTGGTGTTAGGAGCACTGCAGGATTTACTTCACCACATCACATCCATTCTATACTATTATCTTGTCCACTTTCATTAGAATAACTTCATTTTATTAGTTTAATTATTGTTATGCCCTTAAACTATAAGGGTATTTGGCCCATACTTTAATGTCTCACTCTTACAACTACAGAATTTACACATTACTTTCATAGTAGTTACCAAATAATTAATAATAGCTACCGGACAATTCATAGTAGATAATTATAACTCATAGTGGTTACAGAATAATTCATAGTAGTCAGCAAACAATTCATAGAATACACTGAGTAACGCATTTTAAGTTAGTGAAAAATGAATCATAGTTCATATGATTATCTAATATGATCTAATATAATCTAATCCTATATTTTAAAGGAATAGCTTGACTGAACCAGGCTTATCTGGTTAACAGAGCTATTAGTCTCCTTTGGTTTTCATAATGCAAATAGGTGGCTAATAACTTTCCTTCATTTTTAGCAACACTAACATATTTGGCTGAATTGGTCCCTTAAGATTTTGTAGCTAAATAATAATCAGCCTTTAGTTTACAGGGTTAAAGGGGAATTTTACTGATTTTTCAAAACATTCTACATAATTAAGTGGTTAAGATGTAAACAGAGTCATTCAGAGTGGTTTGGTGTGAAATGCTCAGTTCTAGAGAAAGTTGCTAAATCAGAATTGTTCACAGTGGTATTGATAGGAACCAAACGTCCACCTCTAAAAATTACATGATATGTTGAGATATATGCTGCCTGTTGTCTGAGACATTGTTGACAGGGGTACATGTAGGGTGTTGTGAGGCAGAATAGTCCCTGAAGAAGAATTATTTTTTTAGATTCTAACTATTTTACCATCATCAGCCTTCCATGTAAAACTCAGAAGACTCATGTAGGTTCACTGGTGGTTTTGGATAGTAAATAAAATGGCTATATTTGTGTTGTAGTCATGGTGACCCCTGGTTCCTATCACCACCACTGTAAAGATGTCTGAACTATCGCTGAATTGCAAGTACTGAATCAATCTGAAATTTTTAAAAAAATTGGTGGGATTCCCCTTTAAGAGAGCAATTCCATATTGTATACCTAATATTGAATAGTAATACAGGTAATAAAGGAATAAAGGTTATTGGACATACATTTGATATAGTATTTGGCATTTTGTACTATGTACTGCATGATAATTCACACTGTATGTGCCTGTTTATGTCATGTTATGACATATCATGCCTTTAACAAGATGACCCATGATTCTCAATCAATAAATGATCACTTGCTGCTGCTGAAACTAATGAAAGATATCAAATGCACAGGAACCTATCAGTAATTAGCCATAATCCTCACTGCTTAATCTGCTGATTCACTCGAATCCTCTCTGAGACATCCCATTTCTTTTGCAGTGCACTCATGTATCTGTGAGATGGGATGCTTGAACAGGAATTCTCGATGTTTCCTGGTGATACGGTTACATCCTTGTGTTGCTTAGCAACACCTGACCCTTGTAATCCTCATCTCATGAGCAATCACAATCTATTGTTTTATTTGACTAAATAAGCATTGGCACAACCGCAGGAATAATTCTGTTTTTCTCACTTCTTGTGATTCATCTAAGCTCTGAAGCTCAATCATAAACAATTCAGCATGCTGTGTGAGATCGGGACTGATACTGAGGGCTGAAGTCATTTCAGAATTCTCAGAAGCTCAGGAACGGGCACTTTTTGCACTTGCTGTCAGCGATAGATAGATAGATTGCATTAAAAATAGATGATGGGATGATTTCCGTCTTTCAGGCAGGCTCTGAGTGAAAGACTGAAGCTGAAGTTCTCCACTGGTGAGCCAAATGTCCTTGAGGACCTCCATGTGATCAGAAAAAGCCCTGCATGAAAGTGACACTTTGGCTTTGCATGCTTTTTCTGTCTATATGTGATATTATTTACTTGTTTGCTCATTTCATTTTGTTTGTTTATATTTGTATGCAATGCATACACATTATGTTGAAAATAAGACACGGGGAACACACTTAAAATATGGCATCTTTTTTAGGGCACAATTTCTATTTTTTTAGTTTAAGAGAAAAGGCGGGGGGGGCAAATTAAATATAAATAAAATATAAATTGTGCAGTATTTTTAATATGTTAGTATGTTTTATGACTTCAATCACTCTAAAGTGCCCCATAACTGAAACAGCTCGTATAATCTCCATAGAAAAGCACTGACCAATAGATCAAATTGGCCAATATGCTCTGGAGTAGCTGCACATGAGCCTACGGTCATCATGCCAAATGCCAAGCATGGGCCTAATCCCCCCAGCACTGGGCTGCGGAGCAGTGGAACTGCGTTCTCTGGAGTGATGGAGCTTCGATCAATATCTTTGGGATGAGTTGGAGTGATCCAGAACTGACCATCCAATATCAGTAGCTGACCTCACTAATGCTCAATCAAATCTTCACAACAGTGTTCCAACATCTAGTGTAAAGCCTTCCCAGAAGAGGCTGCTACTACTCTATGAAAGGTTGGCTATGGTGTACTTACAGCCACACCTCGTGGTCCAGATTCACCTCTCTCTCCTGGAATACCAATCTCACCCTGTTGGAGGAAACGGAGAACAAAGCCGAGTGAATTGTTGTTCAACAAAAATCTCATAAAAAGGTATGATTATTTCCATCAACAGCTTAGTATTAATCAGTGGCCTTGTTCTGCAGGCCCTCTAGTGGCCATTCCATGAGCAGAATGGACATTGATCCCGACTTTCTAGTTAATATAATCAAATAAAACATAGTTTCCCTGTAACTCTGTAATCAGATGAACAAGAACTCCATTGTATCTTTGTGTGAATGTTGAGCTGCTGGTGAGTAATGAGGAGAGGAATGAGAACCCCCTCTATGAAATCCAAATATTTTATCCAAAATAAAACGGACTGCAGCTTTCTTCATATAAAATAGTCCTGTTCAACTGACACACACACACACACACACACAGCATTTAAACATGATAACAGTTCTACAAACATTGACTTGGTTGCTCACCTATGAAGATAAAAATCCAGTTCACCTCCCATTTGTAAATAATACACATTTTAATGTAAATATATTCCATCAATATACCTGAAACCTCTGGCGACGGGTCGAGTGTAGTGTTATTTTTCCTATAATGAATGTTAGCATGTTGGCAACTTTGTTGTCATTTCCAGCCGGCCTAATTTTCTCTTAAAAAAAGGTGGTTCTTCAATGGTTCTTTAGTAAAGAAAATTGTTCTATATAGATCTATAGTACTCAAAGAACCCTTTGCATGATTGATGCAGAATAATGGAGAAATGTGCTGTAGATGGTTCTATACAGAATCCTTTTGAAAATAGAAAAACTATGGTTACAATGTCAAGCTTCTAACAATAGAAGAATCCTTTTTGGTGCTATATAGAACCATCTGTGGCACACTCTCCAGGAATGCTTTCATAATGCAAAGAACCCTTTAATCATGCAAAGTGTTCCCTGAGTGTTAATGGTTCTATATAGAACCATTTTCTTTACTAAAGAACCATCTGTAGAGTGTAGAATGGCATTCATTATTTTTATAATCTATACAGAAAAGGTTACTATGTAGAACCTTTTTGAAAATGGTTCTATAAAGCACCTAGAACCACTTCAAAAAGGTTCTATATGGAACAGTGTACAAATGCATTCACCAGCAATCTGAAGAACTATTTCACCATGCAAAGAACCCTTTAAGCAAATCAAACCATTCCCCTCAATGAAGAACCCTTCAAGAACCATCTCTTTTTAAGAGTGTACACTTTATTTGTAGGGTCACTATTTCTAATAAGAGTTATTTGGGACAGTATACCCACTTCTTCTTTGATGGTCAGCAATCTAACAGGCTTTAACAGTAAACATAACCACATTTGCAGTGCATCAGTTCCTATCTAAGGTCAGCTTTGAGTTCGTCTGCAGAAGCCAATCAGATACATACAGGAATACCTGGCTCTCCGGACGGTCCTGCTTCTCCCATCTCTCCTGAATCACCCTGATGGATGAAGGAGTAAAACATGCTATTACACATCATTTATAACAAATAGAGCTTCATTAATGAATTATATAAATATAAATAAGCACATTTTCCAGAACAGTCTGAGGTACAGTTTAGATCGAGAATACTGGAGCAGTGTTTCATAATGTAGTATCTTAAAAATGCTTGGAAGTACAAATAAGAAAATTTGCATATTTTTCCCAAACCTGTTTGAATATTCACAGGTGGAACCAATCAGGCACGTTCAGAGGTTGGGCTTGGATTATTTAGTGAAAATACATACAATTAAAATCAGCACTTAGAGTAGAGTTTAGTTGTGTAGTGATTCTATACTTCTTTTTATGTGACATTTCTATTTTCCTGGGTGTTGTATTTGTGATAATACCACTAAAAGAATCTTAAGTTGTGAGATATTTTATGCTCAAATGTGCAATATTAAATATTCTGTTACTGAGTCTACCGGACTGCAATATGCCTATTTCAGTTCCATCGAACGTCACTGCTGTTGATGTTGGCTAATATCAGCGTATTTTAAGCTTTCTGTAGATAAAAATGGTCACTTACAAGTGTTCCTTTGGCTCCTTTTGCACCAGCTTTTCCTTGCAAACCCTGAAAAATATATACAGTAACTCAAATGAGACAAAAACCATGAATGACCACCAAATTAAAAAATGTGTCAAAGCAATGTCTGATTACAGCTGTCACAATTACTCAAACTCAACTAGTCGAAAAAAAACCATAGGTTAACCCTAAGAACCGCATGGGGACACCAGCGCCCCCGCTGTGCATGTTTTATTGAAAAGACTGCCAGAAATCACTCATTTGTCATAGTGTTGGATTCTTGAGACTTCAGGGGAAAATATGAAGGCTTATTGATTAGAATATAAAAGAAGATTTTGCATCTTATGGTGAACTTTCAGTTGTTTTAACAAAACTAGGTTAAATAGCCTCATTAATATCACATACATTTTTATTGGTTTTCGGTTTGGTTAGCAATTATTTGCAGGAGCTCAGTGCTTTGTTTCCAGTAGCCAATGGGAATGACACAGCAGGATGTCCTCATTTTCAAAGTGCCTAATCCTGCAGAATATCATAGCGCCCCCTATAGGCCCCAATTAAAAGTGACTACCTTCTACTACCTACTATTTTCATTACCATGAAAAGTTTGTGTAGGTTGGAATTTATCTTATTTATTTATTTTTTGCAGATCTGTTGGCACTTATACCTGTTTCAAGAGATTTGACTCTTTATGTTCATATTTTTAAAAAATGACTTAAAAAAAAACATATTTCCTAATCTGTCTAATGAGTGTTTTAAGTGTTTTGTTGAAGTAGGTACTATTACACTTGCATTCTGGCCTTGGGACAAAATACATAATTAACATAAACTGTGTGCATCTTCTAAACTCTGTACAGCAATACTAACTAACATTCTCATTTATGTTGCTGAAAAATAACAACAATAATGTTATTGTGGTTGATGTCTGATGTTCCATCCAGTAAGATGTCAAATCAACATACGACCATAATGCGGAAACATTCAGAAGAATCTGGTCCCATTTACAGTCTTATTTGGACAATTTTAAATAACTGGTTTTTACTTTTTTTCAAGCTTTTAAATAAATGTATTTCTCTTTTATGTCTGTAGTGTTTTTGTTTGTTTATATGTAGATTTCTTCCTTTCACTATATGTCCTATTTACTTATTTACTCTTACCTAAAATACCTTACGAGGCCACTAGTGAAAATGCTTCTATTTTTCATTTCTTTATAATTTAATCAATTTTTAAAAAATTCCAAACAATATTATCAACATAACAATATGAGTTAAATAGTAAAATATATGAAATTTCACCATGAATTTCAAAATGTCTTAGTATTTGGTAGTGTGTCCTCCTTTTTGCTGTAATGACAGCATGTGTTCAAGCTGGACTCCACAAGATTGTGCAAAAGCTCCTTATGAGCAGATCAGATCCACCTGAGAGCCACCTGAACACGAGCTTCAGTAGAAGGACTAAAATACAGTCAGACCTTTGAAATTTGAATAGTAACACACACACTTAAAATTATGGTTCTTCAAGGGTTCTTTGTAAAGAAAATTCTTTAAATAGAACCTTAAACACTCAAAGACCCCTTTCCATGATTAAATGGCTCTTTGCATGGTGAAATTGTTCCTCAGATTGATGGAGAATGTGCTGTAGATGGTTTTATATAGAACCATTATGAAAAGGGTTTTATATAACACCAAAAATGGTTCCTCTATTGTAACAAGCCTGACATCATAACAATAGTAGAACCCTTTTTTATGCTATATAGAACCCTTTTCAAAAAATCTATAACACATCAATCTCGATCAATCTGAAGAACACTTTCACGATGCAAAGAAATCTTTAATCATGCAAAGGGCTTCTTTGAGTGTTCATGGTTCTATATATATTTCTTTACTCAAGAACCCTTAAAGAACTGTCATTGTGCGAAATAGTTCAATATTTTAATTGTCAAGACTTTGTTTTACATTTTTTCAACATTCTAAAAAATTGTTTATTTCCAAACAAATAAACAAACAAATTTTTAAAAATGTGGCCAGATTTTTGGACCCTGCTGTTCATGTCTCTGTAGGTGAAGCCCACCCCACCTCACCATTTGCCTGTGTAAAGCAAATGTGATGTTAAACCTGGACCCCACGTCTCCTTGCAATTTAAACATGTAATAAAAAGATTGTTTTGTTTTCACATCAATATCACTGCATCCCAGAGATGCAAATGCTTACATACTGAAGTGGATCCACTGTGAGCTTAAACAGGTCCATACCAAAATACGAACAGGAATTGCTTAAAAATGACCTTCTCAGTGATTCTGCAAATGATACAGTTCTTGTTCTGTTGTTCTATCAGAAACTCATATATAGGCAGATTTCTTCTTTATTAAAATCATCAAGCCCTACTTCCAGTACTTTACATTACATCATGGTGCACTAATTATAGTGGTATCTTATATGACTGGAAAGTGAGCTGAGCACTCACTGGCAAACCGTTAGGCCCTTTCTCTCCAGGCACACCAGGCGGTCCGGCGTCACCCTGGCAACAAGGAGAAAAAACGTTCTCACTATGGTAGGCGTACTGCTTTTGTCAGAGTTCGGTTAAAATTAAACTTGACTGATTTTGGAATTAAAAAACACTTACTTTCTCTCCATCCAGCCCGTGAGTGCCATCCTTACCGTCTCTGCCCGGGATGCCCTGGAAGAGAGAAAAGTGAGGTAATGTCATTTTACTGACATAAACATCGGAGTAATGTGATGGAATGATAATAATGATGCAACTAACTAATAAAGCAGTGAGCAGTTACAGTGGAACACAAGCCTGCTACTAAAGTTGCCATACTGTATACTTTCTGTTTTATGAAACTAGCTATTAAAGTGTTATACACATTTTTAATATTCATATTTAAAAATTCAGGCACTTTAATACAGAGTTATACAGAATTCCATTGATGTGTGCACTCCAGTTGGAATGACTGACTGCATACAATAACAGTGGCAAGCCATGAGAGGTCATATGTTACTGTGTTTTCATGGGTAAGGTGTGTTCTTGGGCACAATAGAGTTAAACCACTGTAATGCATGGCCTCAAGTTGCTTATTGCCTTTATGAAAAAACAACAATTAATGATCCTTCCACCAAGAAATGTATAGTATGGTGTTGTTCCCAGGATTGCTGAATGAGCAACTTTGTCACCTATCATTATATAATGCAGTCATTAACTTTTTTGCTCATACAATAATGAAAATATCATAATGAAACATTATTTAATGTAAACGCCTTTGCCTTATAAGTAGTTTTAGCTTGCCTAATTTCCATTTTAATCATAATGCTGATTTCCACTAGCATCTTAATGCGATTTCTTGGGTTGTGTTAGCATAAAGCTAGTAGTGCCACACATGTGTTTTCCCATTCTGGGTTTAATGCTGTTTAATGCAGATCTATCAAGAACAGTGCAAGACATTCAAGTAACAAAATATTTCCTGTTGTAAAGACTTGCAGGAGTGTTTTAGCCTGTTTAGCCTGCTATCATTTAGTCTATCCTCAGTTTTAACAAAGACCAGGAACATTACTGCAGAATTCAGTTGTTGTGAGGAGGTCACACTAAATTAATTATGAGTATGTTACAATGGCTTTGAACTCGCTCAGTCAGATTTCAAAGTGGGAGCTATTCATTTCATAAATAGTGATAATCACTTACAGGTTCGCCTTTGGGGCCTTGAGGTCCTGGCTGTCCCTTAGGGCCTATTTTCCCCTGTGGAAAAGAGATTATAGACCGTAAGCACATTAATCACTCAAAGCTGCCTAATCATTCACTGAAGTTACACTAAACACCAAAACATAAAATGAAAAAAACATAACTTCACACTCACAATCTCTCCTTTAGGTCCTTTAAAACCCTGTGGTCCTTTCTCTCCAGCATCGCCCTGGAATTATCAAATGATAGACACAGAGACCTTTTATTGTTGAGACTCAGAAGTCTCTGAGTGCATGTCAGTGGGCTGGATAATTAAACAAAAAAAAAACCACTTAAATGTAATTTGTTATGGTGAATAAGAAGAATGAAAGTGCTGAGAGAGGAGGTAAGTTTTAAGCTGAACTTTGAAGAAGGAAAGTGAGGGACAATCGCAAAGGGATTGCGGTAATGTGTTCCATAGTTTTGGGGCCATGATGCTGAAAGATCTGCCCCCATCAGTGACCAATCTAAACTTAGGGACAGGTAAATGATCTGTGTCAGAAGACCCAAGTGTTGGAGCAGGGCACTATGGGTGCAGGAGCTCAGCTAAATACGCCGGTGCTAGACCATGTAGAGATTTGTATGTGACACTTGATGGGTACTCAAGGGTTCTAATATAGAAAATGGTTCTATATAGATCCATGAAGACTCAAAAACCCTTTGCATGATTAAAGTGTTCTTCAGACTGATGGATATTGTGCTGTGAAGGGTAAAAAGGGTTCTTCGATTGTGGTGAGATCAAATTTGTAGAACTCTTTTTGGTGCTATACAGAACCCTTTTAAAAAAGGTTTTATACAGAATCATCTACAGCACATTCTTTATCAATCTGAAGAACAATGTACAATGCAAAGAACCCTTTAATCATGCAAAATAGTCTTTGAGTGTGCATGGTTCTATATATAACCATTTGATTTACTTAAGAACCATTGAAGAACCATCTTTCCTAAGATACAGCTTTTTTGGTAAAGCAAAGCAAAGCAAAAGCCCCAAATATTGTTTTTACATATATGTTCTTAATATGAAGTTTATTAGGCCAAAGAAATTGGCTTAGACTCAGTGATAGCTTCTGAATTTGACCCACTACCATGGTCAATCAGTGGTCAGTGAAAATGCAGCAGGTATCTTAAAAAAAGTACTGTTCTGAGATATAACTACATGAGTAGAACACTTTTCAAGCCAGCCAGACAGTGTGAATGAAACTAACTGTTACACAGTTAAGCAGTAGAACATGACAGGGAGTCTATTATTATACACTGTGTGCACAATTATTAGGCAAGTGAGTATTTAGACCATATTGTCATTTGTAGGCATATTTTCTAACTCCAAGCTGGATAAACTTGAATGCTTAATGGATTTAAGCAGAGCAAGTGATGTGTATCTGTGTAAAGAGGGAGGATGTGGCCTAAGGAGGTCAACACCCTATATCAAGGTGTGCATAATTATTAGGCAGCTTTTTTCTTTAGGCAAAATGGGCCAAAAAAGAGATTGAACTGACTCTGAAAAGTCAAAAATGACCAAAAGTCTCTCAGAGGGATGCAGAACTCTTGAAATTGCTAAGATATTGGGGCGAGATCACAGAACCATCAAACGTTTTGTTGCAAATAGTCAACAGGGTCGCAAGAAACGTGCTGAGAAAAAAAGATGCAAAATAACTGCCAAGGATTTGAGAAGAATCAAGCGTGAAGCTACCAGGAACCCATTATCTTCCAGTTCTGTCATATTCCAGAAGTGCAACCTAGCTGGAGTATCAAGAAGTACAAGATGCTCAGTGCTCAGAGACATGGCCAAGGTAAGGAAGGCTGAAACCCGACCACCACTGAACAAGACACATAAGCTGAAGTGTCTAGACTGGTCCAAGAAGAATCTGAAGACAGATTTTTCAAAGGTTTTATGGACTGATGAAATGAGAGTGACTCTTGATGGACCAGATGGATGGGCCCGTGGCTGGATCAGTAACGGGACAGAGCTCCACTTCGAGTCAGACGCCAGCAAGGTGGAGGTGGGGTACTGGTATGGGCTGGTATTATTAAAGATGAGCTGGTTGGACCTTTTCGGGTTGAAGATGGGCTCAAAATCAACTCCCAAGCCTACCGCCAGTTTTTAGAAGACACTTTCTTTAAGCAGTGGTACAGGAAGAATCTGCATTTTTCAAAAAGACAATGACTTTTATGCAGGACAGTGCTGCATCACATGCATCCAAGTACTCCTCTGCATGGCTCGCCAGTAAAGGCATTAAAGATGAAAAACTTATGACGTGGCCCCCTTCCTCACCTGACCTGAACCCAACTGAGAACTTGTGGCCAATTCTTAAACGGGAGATTTACAGTGAAGGAAAACAGTACACCTCTCTGAACAGGGTCTGAGAGGCTGTGGTTGCTGCTGCACAAAAAGTTGATCGTCAACAGATCAAGAAACTGACAGACTCCATGAATGGAAGGCTTATCACTGTTACTGAAAAGACGGGTGGCTGTACTGGTCACTAATTTTTTTCTATATGTCAGAAATGTTCATTGGAAAGCTTTGAGTTGTTTGTTTATAATTCTCACTTGAACAGATGAAAATAAAAAAGTGAGATGGGAAATGTGTGTTTTTCATTTAGCAGCGTAATAATTCTGCACCATTATAGTTGCCCAATAAATGTGCACATATAGATATTCTCCTAAGAAAGCCAAAACATCACTTTATTTTTCTTAAACATTCATGTTTGAGGTTTATTAACATTTTGGATTAACTGAGAGCACTGTAGTTGGTCATTAATAAAAATAATCCTCAAAAATAAGACTTGCTTAATAATTGAGCACACAGTGTAGATGACAGTATGGCTGAGATTCGATCAAAAGAACAAGACAAGTAAAAGAAGATTGTTTTACATAAACAATGTTGTGTAAAAGTCTGTGCACCCCTGGTCAAATCATGTTTTGTTGACTTCCTCAGTGAAAAAAAGTGAACTTGGCTTCTATTTATTTGCATGCACCCAAACTTTTGCACAGGCCAATTTTTTGTTATATTTTTTGCCCCTTCTGAATAAAACTGTTTTTAATGTCCTCAATTTGTTCTGCCAAAAAAGTAGTTCCAGCAGTTACCAGCAGAGTGATCATTGTTGATGCCAGTGATTAGCGGAATAACACAGATGTGGTGTTATCAGATATAACAACATGGGTAGAACACTTTTCAACCAATATGACTGTATGGGCGGAGCTAGCTATTGCATAACTGTGTGGAGCATTTTAAAGCATAATTAACTTTGCAGATGACAGTGCTGATGTGGGGAGGGCTCAGATCCAGCATGCTGTAGTGAATGTGGCTGTGGAGATACTCACTGTTTTCCCGATCACACCAGCAGTTCCAGGCTTTCCTCTGAAACCCGGCAAACCCTGCAGAGATGGAGTGTCATGGATAGACACATGAAGAAATTTGGGCTGAATCATCATTACACTGATTTAGACTCTCATTCATTTTTGTACAGGTTTATTCTCGATATCATATCAAAACCTTCTCACCCTCAGATGTTTTATGCAAGTAATAACTGTCCTTTAAACAAGTGTTTTGAAGGTCAAAATGAAAATGTAAGATTTCAAAGTATGTTTTTCTCTTAAAAATGTAACATGTTCAATTTCAGTCTAACTCAAGTAAAGCACAAATCGTCCAAAATAAGACTTAAGTATAGTATTTTCCACCCTGCTCAAAGCTTTTTCTTCAATACCTTTATATTATTACAATACGTACAATACAATACGTTTATATTAAACGCACATTAAATGTAACACTGTCCTCCTTAAAAGTTACCATTTCAGAGATAGAAGGTTTCGTTACAGCAGTGAGAAAAATGTAGTTATAACCACATCCAGTCATTTATAAAGTCTGTATTGGTATGACTGTAAGATGAAAAAATGTTTTAAAATGCTCACTCTGTCTCCACCCGACCCCACTGGACCCTGAAGTCCTCTCAAACCTCGAGGGCCCTGAAAAACAATCAGTCACTTCAATGCCACATCTCCAAAATAATCCAGATTAGACAGATCCTTAAAATGAGCTCTCACTTCCTGCTACTCTTGACATTATATCTCCTGTTATGTGTTTAGAAAGACCCTGAATCAGAGAGTGCTAATTACACAAGAACATATAACAAATACATTACATAAAATCACATATAAACTCTCTCCTTGTTACTGCTGGCTGATTTCTGATATACTTGGAATGAACAACTGAAAAGTCTAATTTCTGGACCTGCCTCTGAGAATGACACACATACTGCATGCATAAAGGGTGTCTGTATATATATATGCACATGTATATAAGTATATATGTACATATATAGATAGATATATATGTATATTGTACATATGCATATATACCATATACAGTGCCACTTTATGAACTGAATTGATATTAAATACATAACATAATGCCTGTGCTACCACCTCAAATTTTCAGGGCAATTAACACAGCTCCATTTAAGTGGAGTTATGTGGGAGTTCAGACACCCCCTCCAAAAACGTTTCAGACCCTGACACTCATTTCCTTGAGAAAAGACACAGCAAATGAAATTAGCATTACTGACAGAGCAGATCACTCACCTGTAGACCCACTGTTCCTGGGATACCAGGGGGGCCAGGGGGGCCTTGATCACCCTGTAAGGAAGATTCACGTAATAACTTAGAGATAACAAAAAAAGAACTGCTGCACAAAAGTTAAAGTAAGTTACTGGCGCTGTAAATACTGTAAATACACAGAACTGCATTGTAAGACATCTTGTACAGTAACTTTACTATAATGTAGCATTAAAATCACAGTAACATACATCAACTTTGTGTAGTCAATCATATCATAAAATGAGCCAACTGCAACTATTCTATGTGCCATTTAAAGACATATTACACTGACACTATACTATTGTACTGCTGATCCAGCTAGTGCAGCTTATACACTGCAATAATGTGTTTAATAATGTTATTTTTCACTAACTTTATATTCTACCATCTTAAAATGAAGGCATTTTTGTTCATTTCATATTTTATTCTTTCCAGCGGTCATCATTTTAACACTATATGTTTGGTCAGTAGGAGGCACAGTGCACTCACTGCTCCACCTCAATCTCCGCCTACAAGCACAAACATTGGCTCACAAGCTGCTAAATGCTGTCATCTTATTGGCTTCTTACTGAAACATCTGCATGGATTAGGGTGTGCTTCATGAAAATTATATGCAAATGAGGTGCTGATAGACCTGATTTCATGCACTGAAGCTGAGTCACTGTTTACACTCAAATCTCTACTTGTTTCCACAATGTACGAAAGTTTCATGAATCAAACACAAGTTTGTATGTCATTATAGGCATGTCAAAGAGGAGGAATGTCATTAAATCCGTGGTCATTTTTACACAGTTTGGATGAACAAAGGCCTGTATATTCACCATACAATACAACTACCTACTGTGATTTCAGAAAACAGGTTGCAAGTTGTTGCATATTGTATATTGCAAAATTACAGTATTTTACAGCGTTTATAGTGCACGTCAAAATACAATGCCTACATTAAACTAACAACTAGACATAAAAAACATCACAATATGTTTCAGAGCATATCATTGGCCTTGATATTGGTCAGCTGCTTGTTTTATTATAAACAAATTGAGAAGATGTTCCAGTTTGTGTAGCTGTACAATGTTTTGCTTTACTGTTAGGAAATCCAGGTATGAATCCAGACTAAGTTTTAAATGTAAAAATGTGTTTTACACGCCTTTCAACTTGTTAAATCTCAGAAACTAAATATACAGGCATGCATGGTGTAAAAAGTCATCATACTACATTGATTATTAAAAATTGATACGTTTACTGAAAATCACGTACCATGTAATATTAACTTGTATTAATTCAGAAAGATTTCAGAACGGTCTCTACACACGGTGGAAATGTGACAGAACAGACTATAGGAGATTATGAAATCAAGAGCCACAAAATTCACTGTGTAATAATGATAATAATAGTAATACAAAACAATATTATACATCATGTATAATACAATAAATGATATATAAAAGCAGAGGAAGCGCTTTACAGCAGTACAATAATGACGCACAAATGAAACTAAAACATTCGCATTTCAACAAATTTTCTACTCCTGCTGGCACTGAATTAGCACTGTAACAAACTGGCTATTTTCAGGCTATTTTTAGGTCAGTAAATAATAATATTACTACTTCTACTACTACTAATAATATAACCTTATTTATAGAGCACCTTTCATACAAGTAGCAACTAAAACTGATAGAAAAAAATGGCTGATAGAAAAAAAAATTTCATTTTAATTTTCATTTCTATTATAGTTTAGTAACAGCAATATAAGCAGAAAAAAATCTAAGAAAGTTAAGACTATTCATTTAAATATTAATTCATAATTTTATGAAGTAACAACATAGACGAAATTAAAGGGATAGCTTCAAAAAGAGACAGAGTTGAAGAGCTGCATTTTCAGATGTTTATTAAAAGTGAGCTTTGAGCTTCACTGTCTAATAAAAGCTGAACTGAGCTCCACAGTTTAGAAGCAGAATAACAGAAAGAATCTCTCCATGTTTATGGAAGGTGTTTCAGAAGGTCAGTATCTGCAGATTTAAGATCATAAACAGACAAACATTCAGGAGCTTTAAGGTCATTTAGAGCTTTAAAAATCAGCAGCAGCTGGGTCTCCTAAAAGACCCAGGCAGTCAGTGCAGTGTGTAAACACGGCTGATGTGAGCTCTCTGTGTTGTGAGCATCCGTAATGCTGTAAATGTAATGTTAGGTTACATGTTAGAAAATAATCTGACTATGTCACTCAACTCATTTGCATAAAGTTTATCCAGAAGGAGAGAGTGTACATCAGTGGTTTGATATGATTTATGTGAGCTTTATTGTCGTCTATCGCCACAGTATGGCACTTCATGAAATACGCACTTTTCACAATTGTCGAACAAAATTAAAAAGAAATGGCAAATAATTCTGCATGTTTAAGTCACGTAGATACTAACACTTCAAATTTTTGCACCCCAATTTAAAACATTGGTTGCACCCATCAACGCTTAAAATCTATAAAATATCCTGTTGAAAAAAAAAAAAAAATCACAAATCTGCCAGTCGCTCTTGACAACCATTAACACAAAAGTGTTTAATGGACAGAACTTAAGCTAGTGATGTATCAGCTGGCACCTAAACAGAAATGTTCCACTCAGGATCATATAAATGGTGACAGAAATGGGAAATACACACATGGTTAGCATCTAGAATATAATGTTTTAAAATTCTATCAGTTTGGATATTTTATTAAACAAGGAAACTTTTATCTCTCTAAAAAATAATTCTTCTATGATTTAATTCTCACTGATGAATTCTTACAGGAATGTAATCGTCATATTAGGTGATTAATCAGTTGTGATCGATTATAAGGTCCATATTATAATTGTATTCTGGTGTGCTTTTATGTCCCAAAAACAGTCAAGGTCATTTTTCAGTCTCACTTTATGCCTTAGAAAAAAGCACTCAGAAATTAAACTGCTAAACTGCTATAGGCTGAACAGGTGGATATTTGCATCAATAAATTCAAAACAGGCAACTTAGTATTCATATATGGACTTTATGGATGGGAGTGAACTGTACCTTTTGAAATTTTTGGAAACAATGTTTATATATTACTTTTTCATTTCACAAAAGTTATTAAAATGACTTTTTCTGACATATGAGCCCTTTAACTGGTTACAAAAGTAACGATAATTTGCAGGCTTGGTATTGTTACATGTTACATTATTCATTTTGCCCATGCCTACCTTACAGACTTAATGAGAATTTCCTTTACAATATGATCTTACCTTCTCACCATCTTTCCCAGCTTCCCCTTTGTCTCCTTTGTGACCTGTGTGCCCCTAAAAGGACAGATAAGCAAAGAGATTAAAAAGACACATGGCAGAGCTTTATAGCTGAAGTGAATGTAACAATGTTGGTGTCAGAAGTGGAGCCACCGAAGTACCTTAAAACCGGGCATTCCGGGTGGTCCCGGGGGTCCTGGTGGACAGATTGCAGGGCACTGCAAAGAACCAGCAATAAAAAACATGCTGTCATTTTATATAAACTGTTTTTCACTCGCAGCTCACTGAAACAAGCAGAGACACTGTGTGGAAGGTGCAGGTTCTTAACTCTCATTTGTGAATGTAAGTAGAGGAGGAGATATTTTATTATGACTTTAATTTAATAAAGGTCTATATAACAGTAATAATACTATCAGTATTATTATTATATCACTAATAATAATAACAGTCTTGTTCTTGTCATCAAAACAAACTCAAACCATCCATATGGAAGTTAAAGTGCATGATTAAGTACATAACTAATAATAAAATGCCACTTAGACTGTATTTCATATTGTATTTCAAATTGTACGATCTCTAAGAATAAACATTGCAGAGTGTAGTAGTGTTGATGCTGAGCATCTGCTTCTTTTATTACAAACAGATTGAGAAGATGTTCCAGTTGGTTTTGCTTTACTGTTGGGAAATCCAGGTATGAATCCAGACTAAGTTTTAAATGTACCAATGTGTGGCTTATTGAGGAGATCCAGGCTTTTCTAGCATTATTCAGTGATGTTCCTCATCTAATGGTTTCCTCTTTGGTACTGTGGTTTATCATCATTCATTCAAACCACCATTTGGAAATGACATGACATGTCTAGCTGAGTTGATGTGGCCTGCACACTTTTACAGTTTAACCGTTAAATTATCAACAAGTGTCCAAAAAACGTCTCTGAGAACTTACCAACACTTCTCCATTGCCCTCAGGGAGAGCCCCAGGAAGTCCCTAAATACATAATCAAGACAAAATAAAGCAGCATTATACAAAAAAATCCAACTGTTTCTCTTCTTGCTCGTTATTTGAACTCATCTAAAGGTGCAGCACAAAGAGCCCATAGGTTCCTTCTCTATCCATTGTTTTCTTCCACTGTGAGCTTTCTTGTTCGTAGAGATTACATTACTCAGCAGTCATTCTGATCCATTCTGATATTCTTGTGTCTCTGAATTAAAGCTGTTTGAAAACAATCTACTCTACTATAAGATCTGATCATTATGAGTCTGTCTTTGCAGTCATACTCCCCCAGGCAATTTACACATTTGGTTGGTTTTCTGAATGAAAATAACACATCCTCTACATAGAACACACTTAAATATGGCATTTTTTTCTGCAAATTGTGGGCAATTATATGCTGAATTTAAAGCTACACTATGTACGTTTTGGAGCTTTAGAAACCTCTACAGTGGAAATTTTGTAAGGTGAAGTGTGTCGTAGACCTCTTCCTGAGCGAATGAATCAGATGATTGCAATCATATTGAAATTGAAAGAGACATAATCAAACTGGATGTGAGGATGTGAGTGAATTATCTATTATTGCCATCATATCTTCATCAGTATAATGTTGATTTTGCATTTGAGACCTAAATATTGAGCTAGACCTTCTTTTCCAGTCTACGTTAATGTGTAAAGACGTATGGCGTAGTCCGAAAAACTCCCAACCCAACATATATGACTTTTAAAGGATTATTTCAGGCTTTACAGGGTGACTTGCAGCAGCACATGCTCACCATATTTTAGCCTGTTTTTATTCTCTTGACTTTCAATAACATTTTGTAGTGCTGCTTTAATGCAGCACATTGGAAAAAAATAAAATGTAAGATATGAATTGTGCCATAAAATTTGGTCTATGCAGAAGTTCTATTACATTATTTATATTCTGTAAATTCAGCAGCTGAACAGTAACAGTGTACTAAAATGTGTACAAGTGTGCCTCTGTAGAGGATGTGTTCACTTATTTAGAAAATCAACAAAAGCATGGAATTTGACCAGGGGTGTCCAAAATTCTGCATATAACTGCACATCCAAAAGCAAGATTTGGTTTGTTTTTTGAATAGCATTATATTGCTCAGTGTTACAGTGCTCAACTTGGAGCCGTGGGGCCAAAAAGTCTGAGACCACGTGAATTTCTTTCATTTAAACCTAGAAATAAATGACAAAGTTTTAGAATTTTGAAAAAGGTAAAACAAAGAAAGGTTATGACAATTAAAATGAAGATTTTTATGATTTGGCACATTTTCGAGGTCACTACTCTGATCAGTTGTGCCAGCTTGAGTGCGCGCAGAAGGGTGACAAACACTAAAAACTACTGTTGTACATACTGTTCACTCAGACTATTATGGTGATTATATTGTTTGTAATGAAAAACTTTGAATTAAATTAGAGAAGAGTGCTAAACAGTGTTTTCAACAGAGCTCTCAGACTTTTGGACCCCAGTTTATAAAATTCTTTTCTTTTCATCAGTGTGAATTTAACAGACCCTGCTGTCCTTAAGTGACATGTGCAGTACTTACAGGTGGTCCATCTGGACCTGGAAGACCAGGAAGTCCTGGAAGACCCTCAGGTCCCTGGAACGAAGCAAACAAAAACACTTTAGGCAAGTTTATCTGTATAGTACCTTTAATACACTGTGGCCATTCAAAGTGCTTCACAAATGAGAAAATACAAAGAGAATTCACAAAGATAAATTACAATTACAAAGATAAACTGCTGTGAGTGGCTTCTGAAGGTGCTATTCTACAAGCTCTGTCAATAAAATCTACTAAATAATACAAATATTCCTGTCCTATGCTGTATATATATTAATTGATATAAAGGTTGAAAGAAACTGGAAGAAACTGAATGTTTAGGTGATGCTGGGTTACGTACTAATATATCTGAATTTTATTCATTTTAATGCAGAATTTTTAAATCTGCAGGGATTGAGCCTGAGGATAACATTGTAATGAAGCAAAATAAATAAATAAATAAAATGCTTCCATATGCAACCTTATACATCACATTCTTTATCAATCTGAAGAACCATTTCACCATGCAAAGAGCCATTTAAGCATGGCATGGTTCTATGTAAAACTCATGTTTCCTTATAGAACCATTCCCTTTACTAAAGAACGCGTGGAGAACATTTTTTAAGTGTGACGTGCACTCATGTCCTCATCTTAATGCTTATGCACTAGAGAAGCAGCCCGAATGTGCTTTGTTATACTTTATACTGTGTATGTATATTGACAATAAAGTTGAATTTAATTGAAAATCATATACAAGATACAAGCGCTATTACACTCTAAACTGGGATGGTGATTTCAGCTATAAATCACTGCAAGGCGTGAAACCGCCATCTGATGTATTTCCACCTGGAAATCAAGACAAAATTACAGCCCCGCTGTGTGGCTCTGACTGAATAGGCTGAAATCAGGCCAACTTTTCCTGATCAGAAGAACCTTCAGATGGGATGTTCATCTCAATCACTGAGCATTGCGCTACATAAAGTAGATCTGCTTTGTCAAAGGCAGCCTATATAAACATACCACAAATATTCACAGCTAATTTGGAAAAAGAGATTAAAAAAGATAAAAAGGGCACTGTATTGAAATCCCCATATAATATTTGTGTGGTTTTACATACCAACAAATTGACTTTTTCACAAGCACATTCCACCTCTTTTTATTGGAAAAATGTCGGCTATGTAATACATTGGTGTATCTGTGTTGTTGCTCATTCGTTATACTCCTTATAACTTCAGTGAGAGTGGCTAAGCTGCTGTAGGCTGAATAGGCGGACATATGTAAATATGTTGGTTTTTGTGACATCATAAAATTGATTTGGCAGCTTAATTTCCATATGTGGACTGTGTGATGTTTTATATTTTGAAATTTTATTCATGTTTACATGCTACAACAAACTTTTATTTAAACAAAGTAAGGAAAATGCAATTTCCCCATTATATGGGTCCCTATATCATAATTGAGCATCAGTCTGAACACACTACACATTAGTTTGTATATGCTGACACTACTTTTAATTGAATGGAAATGTGTGACAAATGTTCATAGAATGTTTGATTTCTGCACCTGGTCATAATCATTAGTATATTCCCAACTGATGACATAAAGATCAAGATTAAAAGCATTGCATAAGTGCTTCATCTTCGCCAAAAAGGGTTCTACAGCACGTTCTCCATCAATCTGAAGAACACTGTAATGATGCAAAGAACCATTTAATCATACAAAGGGTTCTTTGTGTTCATGGTTCTACACAGAACCATTTCCTTTACTAAAGAACCTTTGAAGAACCTCTCTTTTAAGTGTGCACCTCACTAAATTCTCTCGCTACACTGACAAATGTCTGTTTCAAGCATTATTTTTTTTAAAAAGCTAAACGATCTGCCTTCACCTAATAAAATGACTGAAGTAAAATAACATCTAGAAACAAGTTAAATAATGTTGTAATATTAGAATATATACTACCAAAATGAGCAATATTTGATTTAAAACGATTTCGCTTGCCAAGATGTCATTTTTTACAACGTAGACTTTGTGTCACTTTGGAACACAAAACCTCAACCAATTAAAAATGTGCATCCAGGAGGCACCATTCCTGTCTAGAGCCCCAGTATTACTTAATCCAACTGTTGTCGTTTGCTTGCTTAGGACTTGTCTAACTCATCTACAAGTGGATCACAAGGTCCATGCCATTAGTTTAAATGTGCCACTTAAGACAACATTGTTGATATTGTAGACTATAATAAAACTGCAGCTCCTGCTGTTTGAAAGTTGCACTCTTTAAATTGTGATTTTGTATATAATTATATTATGTAAACGATTAGTCTGTCAGCCATTCAGAGGAGAGCGTTTTCTGTCCTGATTTCTCAGTTGAATTTACTAGCCTAAAGCTATTGTACTGAAGTAATGTACTGCTATGCAATGTGTTTAGTGCTGTGTTATATTTAGTACTGCTATACATTAAAGATCTTCATAGAATTATTCTGGACCCTGATCTGGAAGGACCTTTTGATAAGATCTTTAACCAGGTTGGTAACATGTTTGGAGATCTGTTTTTCAGGGTCTTACAGCATTGCTTCCTAATGTATTTCCCTTTACAGCACCAGTAATAATAGCTATTGGCATTTATTTTGGCCTCAGATTACTCTGGTGCTTAATGACTAAACCACAGCAGCATAGATGTTTCTTACAAACATGGAAACACTTCATTTCCTCAATTGCCTGTATGCGGATTGAGGAAAGAAGCCTGTCTTATGATGTGCAGAAAGAGGGAATACTGGCCATATTTCACTGTAACAGCAAGGAATAGATTAAACTTGCGAGAACATACATTTTATAGTATGTTCTAAGGGGAGAATGAAGGAATGTACTGCTGTGTAATGTGTTTACTGCTCCATTATGCTGATGTTATTATATGCCGTATTGTTCATATTGTACCATGTATGTGAGGTGATTGTACCTAGAACATTCTGTTCTGCATATGTCTGGTCATGTCTGTCACACCTGTTATGTCATATATAGGCTGGGTCTAATCTTGGCATCAGTCTGGCCTACATAATTGTGTCCGTCCACTGTTTAACGGGCTGGCTAAAGGTCTGGTAGCTGCATGAAAACAATAAAAATTCAATCCCGTGGACATAAGGCTGCTCCCTGTTTTTTGGCAGACTTGGACTATTCAGTATCTGGCATTAAGTTAGTTTTTGAAATGAGATTTCTGTTTAACACCTTTTCCTCTTTTAGTTAATGGCAACTGGTCTTGGCTGCTCCTACGAAAATGCACATGAGAGTAAAACTCACCATGGGTCCCTGAGGTCCTGGTCCACCTGGCAGTCCATTTGCTCCGGAAAGCCCCTGATATAGTGAACACGTACACACATACACTCACAGCCTTGTCCTGTATAACTACATCAACCATCTTTCCGTACTAAAGCATCATAATAATTGACAGGATACCTGATATTAATTAATGAATCAATACATTGATCAGTGATGGTGATTAATAAGTAGTACTCACAGCTGCTCCTGTTCTCCCTCTACCCTAAGAAACACATGCAGAGGCTTATTATGTTTCTTATGCAGAAATTATGAATATCAGACCATAAAATAAAAACAAATATAAAATATACACACTGTGCAAACATCAGAGACCCTTCATTTATTTACTTTCTAGTCAAGTGAAGTTCAGTCTTAGGAGCTGGTTGATCACTTCCAGATGTAATCAAACACATTCAGTGATGTTGAGGTCTGGACTCTGGGGTGGTCAGTCCATTGTTCAGCTTCTGTGTTTGATGTGTCCGTCTCCTTTTCTCAGTGAGGTTCTTCTTGACCGCTACGCATCCTTTCAGACCCATAGCGCTGAGTTGTCTACTCACAGTGGAAGGATGGACAGAAACACCTGTGGATGTTTTCAGATCTGAAGCAGCTTGATTTTCTCCTCTCTCTCAAAGATGAACACTTTAAGTGCTGTTTATCTGATGGGGCAGTTTTGGTGTCTACCAGGTCTTCCAGGTGGTTGTTAGAAGCCACTTTTTCTCTGTAGCTTTTAATCAGTTTTTGAAGTTTTAGAAACTTTCTGTTCTTGCTACGTATTTTATTTTGTCTTTCTCCTTCATGATACAAGTAGATCTTATCATTTAAAAATCTTATTCCTTACATCTCCTGAAAATCTTGACTGGAAAGTGAAGAAAGGGTGGTCTCTGACTTTTGCATAGTACCATGATTGTTCTTGCAGGGTTGTGATAATTAAGCTACTTACAGGAGGTCCAGGTGGTCCAGGAGGTCCTGAATCACCCTGCAAAAGTACAAAAAATGTTAAAATTTCCAACAGATACAGAAACTTGTACATTTTATAAAGTCATGCATTAAACATTAGAGCTAAAGTGAGATGAAGCAGAACTGTAAATTCCTAGAAAACACAGCTGTTTACTGCTCCCGCTGTTTGTTTCCCATAGAGAAATCGAGTAATGTGGGAGATGTTCTGAAACGCTAATATGTTGAACGCAGTGTAAAAGGCTGGGAGAGTCGGATTTCACCCTTTCATCAGCTTCATGGTGGGAAAACGTAAACAAAAATCAAAGTTTCATCGAAGTATTTGATGCATTGACATTAATGCTGTGCTGACGGCCCTCAGCTGTGTTTGGACTGACTGTGTGGTGATGAAAGAGAGAAAACGATTGCAATTTACATCTGAGTGTGACCATAACCCCATGCTAACTTTCAGCCTGTGTACACTACATGTTTTCTTAGTGGGGTGAGAGAAGGAGATTTCATGCCTTCGTTTTCTTTGAACACTGTAAAGAGAGCTACAGGGAATTTACTTGATTCAGATATGTACATTATTTACACTCATAAAATATATAACATTAACAAACTTCTTTCTGTTTATTTACTTTTCACAACAGTAGTGTTGATGTGATATATTTATGTGGAAATGATTTACACTTTAGAATCAGCTAAATTCATTGCAGCTTTTTTCAGTGTGGTTGGACCAGGCCTTTCACTCCCATGAATTGGGGGCTACAACCCAGCAGTAAGCAAAACTATGAAATGTTTGTTAAGCATCAACTTCAGAACAAGAAAAAACAACACTCTAAAGTGTCTTTGAATAAAAAACAAACAAACAAAAAAAACATACACACAAAAAACACAAAAAACAAAAAAAACAATGAAGTTCAACATAACTTTAATAAGCCCAGTAATGCCCTTAACAAGCCACATTCAGAGTTTGATAGCTCTCTGTAGGGGTTATATTTATGAGATGTGATATAGTCTGCATGGTTCATGCTTCCACGTCATATGGTGATTGTGTTGGAGGAGCTTTAATGATCATAGTAATTGTGGGTCAAATTGATTTTGAGTTTTCACTGAATTTAATTTAACCTAAAAATGTATTTAATTTAACATTTTTGTCAAGTTCATTTTTATCTGTGTTATTTGGTTAATTTATCAATAAGATTTCAACATCTAAAGTACATTTTGGGGTCTAGACCCTTTGTGCCCCATGATGCCACCACTGGTCTGAATGACTCTGGGCCAGATTTACTGAGCATAGTGTAGTCTGATGAGAAGCCCAGCTGAGCTACTATGGGTAAAATATCATATCACTAAATATTTTAGCAGTTATCACTCCACTTACAATGTAGTCCAGAGAATATAAACTATATAATCTATATATAAATATATGAACTACTCAAACACTGTACTAACCTACAGGAGGCTAATAACATCACACAGTGTGAGTGAGTGTTTCATTAGGATAAATTGGCCACAGAACTGTAGTGATTAATTTTGTTCCGATTTTCTATCCAGCATTTAATACTATGAATGCCACTGTGAACATGTGAGTGAACATGCCAAATGCTAACAGCCGATTCTGTTACATCAGTGCCTGTGCTGGCTAGCATTATGCCTGAGACATTATAAAGGAGGAGCAGACTGTTCACTGGTTTGAAAATGAATCAGGAAGGTCTTAACCCTCAATGACGTACAATTTAGGTGCAAAGTACCACCTTTCTAATAAAACAATCTAATCATCTTACTGGTAAAGCCACAAGCAGAAAAGGCCTACAAACTATTAACCCACTGTGGGCTGAGGGCATTTTCTCTATTTTGCATCTCTTAAATCCTCTTCATGTAACATGATACTCATATGTTTCATATCAAAATGCTCCGTTATCTTCATCGCTACTTTCCAAAACCGCTGCAGCAACTTCAGCAGCTGTAAACTCTCTGCACGCCATTTCACACGTGTCTCTGATGTGGACCGAATAAAGAATGAAGGGTTTTTGGCACAATGGGTCAGTCATTAGTGATTTCCTGAATGTCCATTGGTCAGTTTCACACAGAATGCAGATGGACACACGAATCCACCAGTTCCACATGGTGAAAGTCAGATGACGTGTATCTCACTCCCTCTTCATAGCCTCATATCTCTGGATGTGAGTCACATATGACCTTGTGATAAGATGGAATGGAAAGGGTGAACAGAAACATTCAGGAAATGTTTGAACTGTATTTCTGTGCTGGACTATCACAAAGAGAGAGAGAGAGAGATACAGAAACATCAAATTTGACACACGGGCAAATGGCTGTGGCATTACTGGCGATCAAATTTATGATCCCCTGATAATAGGACCAACAACTAGACAGCTGCGCCACTTATTGGCCTTAAAAATCGGAATTTTTAAAAATCTGAAATAAGAGAATAAACAAAAAGCAGCCAGCAAGCCACCTGACACTAGGGTGGCTGAAGTTACATAGCTTATATGGCTAGCTTGTCTAGCTAACAGCATCAGCATGATGATGTAGCAACAAACAGGTGCATATCTATTGCCTAATACAAACTTTACTCTTGCCACTATGTATTCTGGTAGGTAACATCCTCCTGACATCTGTTAAAGCCACATTCATCCATCAGACTGCCAGATAGTGAAGTGTGATTTATCATTGCAGAGAACACGTTTCCACTGCTCCAGAATTGCAGTGTGCTTTATACCACTCCAGCCAATGTGTGGCATTGTGCAAAGTGAGCTTAGGCTTGTGTGCAGCTGTCCATTGTCATCCAATTTATGAAGCTCCAGACACACCGTTCTTATTCAATTGTCGCTTCCAGAGGCAGTTTGGAACTGTGTATTGAGTGATGCACCAGAGGATAGGTGCTGAATTTTTATGTGCTCTGCACTTTAGCACTTTGCAGCCCCACTTTGTTTGCATGGCTGGGCTGTTGCAGCTTCTAACCACTTCCATTTTACAATAATAGCACTTACAGTTAACTGGGGCAGATCTAGCAGGGCAGATGTTTCAAAAAATTGATTTGTGGCAAACATGGCATCCTATGACAAAGATACATTTAGAGTCACGCACCTGTTAACGGTGAACACACCTGAACTCAATAATTAGGATGGGTGTTGACATATATGGTTGGCCATATAGTGTACACACACTCAACGGCCACTTTGTAAGATACACCTTGCTAGTAAAAGGTTGGACCCCCTTTTGTCTTCAGAACTGCCTTAATTCTTAATGGCATACTTTCAACAAGGTGTTGGAAACATTCCTCTGAGATCTTGGTTGGTTATTTGAGTTACTGTTGCCTTTCTATCATCTCGACCCAGTCTGCCCATTCTCCTCTGACCTCACATCAACAACGCATTTTCGTCCACACAACTGCCGCTCACTGGATATTTTCTCTTATTTGGACTGTTCTCTGTAAACCCTAGAGATGACTGTGCATGAAAATCCCAGTAGATCAGCAGTTTCTGAAATACTCAGACCAGCCCGTCTGGCACCAACAACCACGTCACGTTCAAAGTCCCTTAAATCACCTTTCTTCCCCATTCTGATGCTCGGTTTGCACTTCAGCAAGTTGTCTTGACCACCTCTACATGACTAAATGCATCGAGTTGCGGCCATGTGATCGGCTGATTAGCTATTTGTGTTAACAAGCAATTGAACAGGTACCTAATAAAGTGACAGCTGAGTGTATATGAGTTAATGTTCATGTTGCTCCCCCACTCCCTTTCAATTCACGCAGTTTGTCTGTCCTTCCTCGCAAGGAGGTTTTTGCAGGCATGTTTCATTAAAATGTCCCTTTACTATATGATATGGCTTGTTTATCCATTAGATTTACCATCAGCTTTGAGCGCTACACCTCACTTGGCACTTCCATATCAACAGCCCTGCATCCACCCTCGCAGGTTAACAAAACGTTTTTGCTAAAGCCGATCTGGCTCCTTCCTAAGCACTCTGAGTGTGTGGTGGGAAGCTTTAACATTCTTTACCGGATTAGAAGTACAGGCACAGCCTCCATCCAGAGAAATTCGAATAAAGTCAGCTGATTGCTCGTTAAAAAAGCCTCCCACAAAGAGCCGTCAGCGGGATGAGTAAATCTGGGCCGACAGGCATGGTTAAAGGCCCCAGCTTTAGCCCAATCCTCAGGACTAGCTTTTCTACCCACACGATTCACCTACCGTGACCTCCAGAGACACTTTAATGAAGAAACTTAAACAGAGTTAGCAGAGGCTAAACCATGCTGACACGTCTGAGAAAAGAGGGTGAGGAGGTGTTTTTGTCTTCTTATAACAGTGGAAGTATTATACTTGCATTTCATTGCTGTCATAACAAAACCTGGAACAGGGTTTTGGTCCATATCTTTGGGTCCATTTATGAGGAACAATTCACACAATATAACCCCTGTGTGTTTATATGTTCCTGTAATACATCCAAAAATTCAACAGTCATGTGTGTACATACAATCCTGTACTTAAAGCTATGTAAGTTTTTTCACCTTCCACCTTCCACAAACACATAATAGTGTAAATCAAAAATATCCATGGATACAGCCTTATTTTTCACTGTCTTTTTCAAGAAAAAGGTTACATTACGACGTAATTGGTAAGCTAATGTTTGCTTCCTAGTGTTCAGTCTATTGAATCTGTTTTCAAATTTTAGCACTAAATTTAGATCCCACGTTCAGGGCAGATCCAATCAGAGGTGAGCTGGTTTGTGCCAAAGGAGCAGCGTAGTCTTCTTTTATCCATTCACAGTACACTTTTATCATAGCATTTCATTGAAAATGTTTTTTTTTCCTGCAACCTGATATATTAGTTTCAGCTAGTTTTATTTTTATTGAAATCTGTGTTGAGTTTTCTCAATGAGTAAACCATGGTCCTATAGCATTCACCTCAAGGCTTTCTTCTAGACCTGACAATCCACACAGCATTTAGTGTTGATACAAAAAGAGTGTACAACAGAAAAAATGTAGCTTTTAAGAAACTACTAACTGTATTTCATTACATGTCTACAGAAATGTATGCAAACTATTCTTTGACTCATGATGAACTGTAAAGTATTTAGTCACACATGAACTCTTGTCTACAAATGAAATGACTACAAAAGATTTCCTGAATGCCTACAATCACAATTTGACACAATGTGTAGAGAATGTATAACACAATGTATTTATATGTATAATATATATTTTATATATATATATATATATATATATATATATATATATATATATATATATATATATATATATATATATATGTATTTTTAAAACAATTTTGTGCAGTAATACTACACTGTAACCACCCAGAAGAATCTAGGGGAGGTACATACTTACACATACTGTCCATTGTAGATGCTTTGTGGATGTTCAGTTTAAACTCTTCTAAATACGTAACATTGCTTTTCTGACCTGATAGCCTGCTCGTAATTTGAGCATATGTAGCTACAGTTTGAGTCATTTGACCTTTTTTCTTGCAGCATCTCAAAGAGAGTGTGACAGTAGTGAATTAAAACTTGATTTCATCTAAAAAGATGTCACCTCCAGTATGCAAATGTGAAAGCACTGAAAACATGATGATTCAAATGTGTCAATAGGTTGTATACCAACAATCCAGGCAAAGTAAGTAAACTAAAATACAAGTTATGTTGATATAACATATTTTACCGATGTGCAACTGACTGTTCAAAGTTCAAATCACCATTATTGTTTGTTTCAGTGTGACAGTGAATGCATAATAGTGAAAATCAGCAAATAGCTCACAGAGCTTTTTTGCTTACTATCATAAGTGTCTGCACGACAGGGTCAGTGGAAGGCTGATTTTTGTCTTAGACAGCAGTAAAACTCAATGAGGCATATGCACAAGAGACTCATACAGATGGCCAGAGACACTTACTCTCGGCCCTGGGGGTCCATCTTTCCCTGCTGGACCATCAGGACCCGGCAAACCCTAAAAAAGTACAAGATGCATCATTGTTAGCTTGTTAACAGACCTATTAAGCAAACAATTAGCATAAAACAGGTCAAGCTTTTGCAGAGGCTCATGATATTTTTATAATAGGATGCTGTAGAACTGTGTGCTACACCCTGTGATGGTCACTGCTTTACTTTTTTTTTTTTTAAAGCTGACATTGAGCAGAACTTTGTTTCGCCTTTTTAATGGCTTATTCTTCTCAGCTAGTGAAATTCTTAAACTTAGCTGGCTCTGAGCTTCAGTCCTGAAATAAAGAACGCATTGTACTTTTACTTTTAGAGGCACAAAACAAAATCTAGTGCAACAAAACAGCTCTGCTACAGAACAAGATGGTGAGCGTAGTAGAGCTACCATGCTAGTGGCAGCTAGCATTCTAGTGGTTAGCTGGCTTGCAGTACAGGTTTACCAGCTAACGTTAGGGGATCACCCATTTCATATACTGAAGAAACTCTCTGCCAGGGATGTGGGAAATGAGCAGGCTGCAGCACCCCCAGATTTCAAGATTGCAACTGCTAAAAACAACAATAATAATAGATTCTAACTTCATAATCATTTGAGCATAGTAAAGACCAATTTGTGCTCATTTTTTCATGGAATTCATGCTTTTCTATTTTATTTATATATTTTCAAATTCCGCAGTAGCTGCACTGTTTAGGCTAATGCTGTAGGAGTATTACAGTCAGCCGAATTGCTTGCCTTGCCAAGTGCTGTGTGCTTTGTGGACAATAAACCCTGCACAGATTGGGAGAGAGAAAGTGTATGCAGATTTATGGGCCAGTTCTAAACCCCAAAATTGCTTAAAATTGGTTTTTAAACCTTAAAAATTGTAATAATAATGTTAATAATGATGTTTTTTATCAACCGTTACTTCTTCTTCTATTTCACTGTGTTTCATTGTTAAATCTCAGCGTGACACTGGTGTGTAAGTGGTTGGATAGTGCAGTGGGTAACATCTCTGCCTTCCACGACTGGGGTTCAATCTCCACCTGGGCAAACACCCTACACTGTACCAATAAGGGCCCTTGGGCAAGCCTTCGCCTACCTGTGTAACAATAATCAAATTGTAAGTCGCTCTGGATAAGAGCGTCAGCCAAATACCATAAATGTAAATATATACGTAATCAGTTACTGCGCCACATATCAGCAATCTGATTGGTCGATAAAGTTTGAGACTGCAAATGTGTGTCAGAGGTTTTAATGTGTCGTATTATGTATTATTTGTATATATTTGAACATCTTGCCACATTAAAGCACACTGACACATTCTGTTTAATGTAAATTATCAAAATAAAATCAAATGGAAAAAATTGCTAATCTTTTTACGTGATGTCATCATCTACATCACTCATATGCTTCTTAAAATTCAGCATCCCCAACTTAAAACACCTTCCCGCATCCCTGCTTTCTACACAAGTAACCTAAACTACATCAGCCAGCTGGCAGGACAGATGAATTCACTGGGCTGTTAACACAGTTCCATTTTAATCAAAGACTGAGCTCGCTTATTCACAAGAAGCTTTTCTGATATACTTACAATATGCATGAAATGCTGTGGCCCAATGCAGCCCACAGGGCAGATGAGACATACTTTACTGTTTACTATTAAAATGATTTTTTTTTATTTGAGGCATCATGAACAACGCCCCCACCCCAATTTCATAATTTGAGCTTGACATTTCCCAGAAATGCTAAATCTGTAGATCATATTATGCATTGATCTTAGTTGGTTAGATGGGTTCTGACTTACGTCCACTCCCGGCAGGCCTGGCAGGCCAGCAGTCCCAGCTGTCCCTGGGATTCCAGCTTTACCTTTAGGACCCTACAGCCAAAATCACAAACAACTGATCAAAATCCATTAAATTCAATGTACATAGTGAAATAAATTGATCTGAATAAGTTCAGTCCTAAAAGGTCAAATCTGTACTGTTTACTGTTTATGAATTACTTAATAGCACATGATGAGGGTTCAAAGTAAAATGTGACATAATGACTGTCAATGTCTTCAACCAATCACTTCATTAAAACAGCCGTCCCAAGCCACGTGCAGCTCTATAACAGGTGGTTTCATTCTGAAAGCTTTAAATCCACAGGATCTGGTGAAATACTCACAGGCTTTCCAGGCAGTCCGGGAGGGCCTGGCTTTCCCTGTGGAGTAAACACAGTTGTGTTTATTTGTATACATTTTTGTTAAAACAAATTCTCCCCCAGTTTTTTTTAACAATGTCTCTGATCTCTATCTTTGATGGCATATTTGGTGAAAGTCTGACTAAAATGTAATCTGCTGTTGTATAAAATCGAATTCATATTTGCATATCATCACTGTCTGATCAAAGCTTCATATCTCCAACAGAGAACAAAGGAAATTAAAAAAGGAAAAAATGTATGAATGAACTTGAAATGAAGTTGAGATTTAATTTAAGAATCCTAAGTGGTTGCTATTTTTTTGTTATGTTAGCCAAGGTGGTTGCTAAGGTGTTGCTAGGCCATTGCAGTGGTATCCCAGGTGGTTGCTAAGGTGTTGCTAGGCCATTGCAGTGGTATCCCAGGTGGTCGCTAAGGTGTTACTGTGTTATCCCACTAAGGTGTTGATAGGCTATTGAAATGGTATCCCAGGGTTTTACTAAGGTGTTGATAGGCCACTGCAGTGGTATCCTAGGTGGTTGCTAAGGTGTTGCTAGGCTATTGCAATGGTATCCCAGGTGGTTGCTATGGTGTTGCTATGTTATCCCAGGGGGTTACTAAGGTGTTAATAGGCCTTTGTAGTGGTATCCCAGGTGGTTGCTAAGGTGTTGCTAGGCCATTGCAATGGTATCCTAGGTGGTTGCTAAGGTGTTGTTATGTTATCCCAGGTGGTTACTAAGGTGTTGCTAGGCTATTGCAATAGTATCCCAGGTGATCGCTAAGGTGTTGCTATGTTATCCCAGGTGGTTACTAAAGTGTTGCTCAGCCATTGCAGTGGTATCCCAGGTGGTTGCTAAGGCATTGCTAGGCCATTGCAGTGGTATCCTAGGTGCTTGATAAGGTGTTGCTATGTTACATGATTTTTTTTAAACTTTTGCTTAGTTTAGCACACTAGAAAATATGGATGGGCTGTTGCTATGGTGTTCCAGGTGGTTGCTAATATGTGTGTATATATGTGTGCTTGTATGTGTGTGAGTCTGTATGTAATATCTATGAAGGGCAGTGTGTGTGCTGTTCTTTGTGACATCAATTATGGAAGTTACATTTGAATTTTCTCAATGTTGTGCCGTTCATTTCTTAAGGGATAGAAATTGCATTTGAACAAACACAGTATAAAAAAGGACAAGGACACTAGTTCTGTATAGTTGCTACGGTCCTGCAAAGTTTTGTGTTTTTAGCTCAAAAGCTGCAAATATGCAACAAAAAAAAAAAAGCATAGAATAATAAAAAGTAAGGACGATCATCAAGCCAAACTAATAACGCCTGTTGTGCAAAAGTTACGGCACATTTTATAACGTATATTTTATTTTACGAATAAAGTATATTCAGCATATAAAAAAATCAAGACAACATGGAATTTGACAAAGGGTATTCAAATTTTGCATAACTTCAAGAAGGAGAAAAGTGAACAAAGTCAAAAACTGAGCGGGCCAAAGTGCTATTGGAGGGGGGCAGGGTGGAAGGCAGGTAGAGAAGAAGTGTGGGATAAGTTAGAGATGTGTAGAGGGGGTGGGGTGGGGGTGGGGGTGGGGGTAACTGTAGAAGGCCGTGTTTGATTTTGGGGGCAGTATGAATAGCCCTCTGTGTGTCCAGCCTGCCAGGCTGCTCTGCTATGCTGCTCCACATTTACTGAGGAAACATTCACTGTTTTCTTAGTAAACTAAACTGCATTTTCTCTTCAACATAACAGGTCCTACAAGTTAAATTAAAACATTACACATGCAAATGAACAACACATGCAGCGTAGCAGATAACACCAATACTGTATGCTAATCTGTATATTGTTATAGCTGTCCAAAGAAAATGGCAACTTTTAATTTGAGACAATGCAAAGAGATTTTATTTCTGCATTTCTCTCTTGGACCATTCATGGAAGTTTCTCACGATGTAAGAACAACAGATTTTCTCAAATTCCATCAAAAACAACATTTTTGGACTATGTCAATATATTGGACAATGTTGTCTTATTTTCTTGTACATTATGGTTATCTTATTGTTTCTAATAAACTTTTTATTTAATTAATTTCATTCATTCCTGTTTAAATTTTAAGTGACGGTCAAAGCTCAATTGTGCTTTCAAACTTAAAGAAAGGTTTAAATTGAAGTATTGAAGGGTAAATATTTATGGTAATAACAAACAGGCCCAACACCTCAAACCTCTAAAGAAGGCAAACATGAATCTGAAATACATCACTGAGCAGCTACACCTATCAGCGGTGCTGAAATGAGCACTACGCTTTTGAAGGAGGAGCCTTCAGTATAAATTACCAGCATAAAGTCAATTACAGTCTGACTGATAAACTCTTCACTGCTTCCATCTAGACATTTACATTTATAGTAACTAAGGGATCATTTACTAATATAGAAGGTGCAACAAGTTGGCCAATGGATACAGTAAAAGAGCCATATGCAAAAGTTTTGGCACCCCTGGACAAACAACATGTCTTCTTGATTTTCATAATAGAAAATAAATACAGTTTACTGCAGAATAACTGCTTATTTGCAGAATTTAACATATTGGGAAGGTCTTTGCAAAACTTATGGCACATTTTGTATTTTATGTTTTTTTCCCCAATATGTTACGCAGATAAATATAAACTGTACAGTAAAAATGCCATATTTAAGTGTGTTCTCTGTAGAGAAACTTGCCATTTGAGTGTTCAAACTTTATGACTGTATATCATCACTGCCATATTGAAATCTTACCACTGGAAAAGATGATAGATTTTCCATTTCAGAGACAGAGCAGCGATGATATTTATCTTAAATCAAGATAAATCTACTGAGAGAAACAATAACATGACATATATGTCTGTAAGCACCACATATGCATTAAGATGTCTGAGTTCAAATGTCTCACAGTGTCTCCTGGTTCCCCCTGTGTTGCAGCCTTTAGTGTCCTTCTGCTCTAACGCATCTGATTCAGCTCCTTAGCTCATCAGCAAACCCTATACCAGGTTGTAAATGTTTGTTCCTTATAGCACTTCTCAATCAACTGTTCAGCAGTTACCACCAAAAATAAAGAATCACCATTCAAACTTGATTGATTTCACAGTTCACTCACATCAATGCCATCCTTCCCTGGGGGTCCCGGTGGTCCTGGAGGTCCAGGTGCCCCACGAGGACCTGGTCTTTGCTGGACACAAAAGTGTTTATCATTGTAAAATCTACTCAAATATCTAAGACATTTTAAAACCCATCTAAACGTTCAGAATTCATGTGCATAAACATTTTAATTCTGTATGGACTCTGACCTCTTAATAAAAAAACAAGCAGCTCTAGCACGTTCTGCACGTTTCTCAGCACTTTTTCAAATAACATCAAACGATTATTTTCGATTTATATCTGGAAGATTTACAAAAACAAGCCCTGGTGCTCACAGACGTCTTTAATGCGCACTCGTGCGCCAGAAAGTTGCCAAATTACGCACGCGTTGAACTCCACATGCAATTACAACCTGGTGAGTTCTGTTAATAGAAATCCTCGTTTAGGCTGTATTCATCATAAGCGCACACATTTTATGTTCTAATTTGACTACACGGGGCAGTTGGAGAGACCCCTGGAACAAAGGTGCCATTGTGGAGAGGCCAGTGAGCTGCGCACTGCATTCCACAGCGCAACTTCACAAACTTCACAAGCGTGTGCAGAAAAGCCCTTTTCAGTGAAGCGAGCGTGTAAATATTAGCCTTTACACCCACAAACCACTCAGTTTCACTCAAGTTCGCTCATGTGTTGGACCAGTGTGGCCAAGCAAAATGCATTTTATACCGTCAGACGCGCTAAACTGTCTCTGCGTTCGGTTTACAGTCATTCATCTGCATTAAAGCACCTTTCATAGTCATTAATATCATTCAGCTGACCACAGCACGGGCTACCTGCATCTTTTACTGCAGGCCTGAAAATGAACTGTTGGAGTAGCCTTACCTGGGCAAGTGATGATGCCATAAGCTGGCAGAGGAAGAGTAGCCCCAGAGCTGAGAACATGGCCATAGTCCTGTCCAACTCTCAGCTGATTCTGGGGTGCAAAACGAAGTGGACTCGATCCCCCCGGGTTTCCTGCGCTTTTCTCCTCGCCTCGCGCTCCCCCCGGGCTTTTCTGATCGTGATGGACCGCTCCTTCTCCTCACGGCTCCTCAATGACTTCCGTGAGGATTCCAGATAAACCCGAGGCTCCAGCTGAAGGGGAGAGAGGGCTTTCTCTGCTGACCGGAGCCAGCTTCAAATGGGCGGGACAACCCCAAAATGGGTGGGACTGTAGCTCCAAATGGACAGGACACAGCTCCAAATGCGTGGGACCAGAGCTCTAAATGGGCAGGACGCTGATCCACTTCTATCTGTTCTGTTCATTTAGCTATAATCCCACCCATCTGGAGTTATGTCTTGTCCATTTAGCTGTCATTTGAGCTATGGTCCTACCCCTTGAGTGATGCTCTGTTCATAGGTGGGCACCAAATGCACAGGCCATACCTCCACGGCTCAAACCAAAGCACTCAATAGTGTCAAAATGGGTCAAACAGACCTCCAAATATGTGGGACTGTAGTGTCAAAAATGCACAGCGTAGCTCTAAATGGAAAGCACAAAGCTTCAAATGGTTGCGAGAGCTCTACAATGGCTAGACATACATCCAAATGGGTGGGACTATAGCTAAACAGAACATGTCTCCATAGCCTTAGTACTTTAGGTTAAATTGTAGATAAATAAGAACAAATAAAATCATAGATCCAAATAAGTGGGCACAAAATGTGCAGGACATACTTCCAAATGAGTTGAACTATAGCTCTCAATGAAAAGAATATCAGACAGATGGACAGATGGACAGATGGACAGATAGATAGATAGATAGATAGATAGATAGATAGATAGATAGATAGATAGATAGATAGATAGATAGATAGATAGATAGATAGATAGATAGATAGATAGATAGATACTCTCTAATTCATCCCAAAGGTGTTCTATTGGGTTGTGGTCAGGACTCTGTGCAGCCCATTCAAGTTCTTTCTGACCAAACTCACTTATCCGTGTCTTTATGGACCTTGCTTTGTGCACTGGTGCACAGTCATGTTGGAACAGGAAGGGGCCATCCCCAAATTGTTCCCACAAATTTGGGAGCATGAAATTGTCCAAAATCTCTTGGTCTGCTGAAATTCCTTTTACTGGAACTAAGGGGCCAAGCCCTCCACCATAATCCCCCCTCCACCAAACTTTACACTTGGCACAATACAGCAAGACAAATGCTGTTCTCCTGGCAACCGCCAAACCCAGACTCATCCATCGGATCACCAGATGTGATTCTTCACTCTAGAGAACGTCTCCACTGCTCTAGAGTCCAGTGGCGGCGCTTTATACCACAACATTCGGCACTTTGCATTGTGCTTGGTGATGTATTCAGTAATATATGTATCCAGGAGTTCCAATCACGTCTACGGCCACAGGTGTATAAACCCAAGCACCTAGGCCTGCAGACTGCTTCAACAAACATTTGTGAACGAATGGGTCGCTCTCAGGAGCTCAATGAATTCCAGCATGGTACTGTGATAGGATGCCACCTGTACAACAAGTCCAGTCGTGAAATTTCCACGCTACTATATATTCCACAGTCAACTGTCAGTGGTATTATAACAAAGTGGAAGTGATTGGGAATGACAGCAGCTCCGCCACGAGGTTAATTGCTACAGACCTCCAAACTTCATGTGGCCTGCAGATTAGCTCAAGAACAATGCATAGAGAGCTTCATGGAATGGGTTTCCATGGCCGAGCAGCTGCATCCAAGCCTTACATCACCAAGCACAATGCAAAGTGTTGAATGCAGTAGGGTAAGCACCGCCACTGGACTCTAGAGCAGTGGAGATGTGTTCTCTGGAGTGAAGAATTTCTTCTCCATCTGGCAATCCAATGGACGAGTCTGGGTTTGGCGGTACTTATCTGACTGCATTGTGCCAAGTGTAAAGTTTTGTGGAGGGGGGATTATGGTGTGTTGGTCTTCAGGAGTTGGGCTTGGCCTCTTAGTTCCAATGAAAGGAACTCTTAATGCTTCAGCAGATCAAGAGATTTTGGACAATTTCATGCTCCCAACTTTATGGGAATAGCTTGGGGATGGCCCTTTCCTGTTCCAACATGACTGCACACCAATGCACAAAGCAAGGTCCATTAAGACATGGATGAGTGAGTTTGGTGTGGAAGAACTTGACTGGGCTGTACAGAGTCCTGACCTCAACCTGAATGAACACCTTTGGGATGAATAGGAGCAGAGACTGCGAGCCAGGCTTTCTTGTCCAACATCAATGTCTGACCTCACAATTGCGCTTCTGAAAAAATGGCCAAAAATTCCCATAAACACATTCCTAAACCTTGTGGAAAGCGTTGCCAGAAGAGTTGAAGCTGCTATATTTGCAAAAGGTTGGCCAACATCATATTAAACCCTATGAATTAAGATTAGGATGGCACCCAATGTCATATGCATGTGAAGGGAGACGAGCAAATACTTTTTATATATATATGTATATATACACTCACCGGTGGTGTGGTGGGTAGCGCTGTCGCCTCACAGCAAGGAGGGCCTGGGTTCAATTCCCCGGCCGGGCGACCAGGATCCTCTCTGTGTGGAGTTTGCATGTTCTCCCTGTGTCTGTGTGGGTTTCCTCCCACAGTCCAAAGACATGCAGTCAGGCCAATTGGACATGCTAAATTGCCCCTGGGTGTGAGTGACTGTCTGTCTGTCCTGCGATGGACTGGCGACCGCTGGGATAGGCTCTACCACACCCCCCCATTGCCTCCCGTGACCCTGACGGAAAAGTGGCTTAGAAAATGGATGGACAATCACCGGCCACTTTATTAGAAGAAGGGAAGAAAGGTGATTTAAGTGACTTTGAACGTGGCATGGTTGTTGGTGCCAGACGGGCTGGTCTGAGTACTTCAGAAACTGCTGATCTACTGGGATTTTAATGCACAACCCTCTCTAGGGTTTATAGAGAACAGTCCGAAAAAAAGCAAAAATATCCAGTGAGCGGCAGTTGTGTGGATGAAAATGCCTTGTTGATGTGAGAGGTCAGAGGAGAATGGGCAGACTGGGTCGAGATGATAGAAAGGCAACAGTAACTCAAATAACCAACCAAAACCTCTGAGGAATGTTTCCAACACCTTGTTGAAAATATGCCATGACGAATTAAGGCAGTTCTGAAGGCAAAAAGTGGGTCCAACACTTTACTAGCAAGGTGTTCCTAATAAAGTGGCTGGTGTTTGTGTGTGTGTGTGTAATGGTGTTGTAAATCTTGCTGTGCTACCAAATATTACTATATATAACTTCAACAACTAGTACATTTACACACACACACACACACACACTTTCTAAGCCACTTCTCCCTCAGGGTAGTACATTTACATATATTCAATTTACAATCAATATTTATCAATACATACATAATCAATCCCTAAATATTAAGATTAATAAGATGAACGCTAATTAAAAATCAGAGATCGGATGTTCTGGTGACACCATCACTACGAAAGGTGAACCATTCTGCTTACATAGGTTTCAAACTGAATAAACATTAAAACTTGCTTAAAACCCTGGTTTCAAATGATTGGAAAGATGCGTCGACATACGGGAAGAAATAAGAGTGACTCTAAAAAACAACAGAATAAATTACGACAAACAACCTTTTATGCATTTCTGAGTTCATTGTCTAAGTTCATTCATTGAATTATTGATTATTTATTTATTTTTGCGAATTTTATACAATTCAGGGGTGACTCAACAAAGCCTGGAGTGAAACCAGTCACATCTTCCTGAGTTTTCAAATTCGGAATAAAACAAAACAGAATGCAACGAAACAAAAAAAAATCAATAAAAACGCTGAACATAAAGTCCTTATTTCTACTGTGGCCTTTTACACATATGATGCCTAGTCACCACAAGCATTTGCTTGCTGAAAATAAAAAGAAACACATAACCAGTAACATACTGAAAAATGCAGCGTGCCCATCCACAACTTAATCATAAGAACAATATTCATAGTGACACATTTCATTTAAAGCAGTGCATTAGAGTTTAGAAGAACATGAAAGCTTACACGCCTTCATATCATTCCATCTTTTTTTGCTTTCAAAATTCCTGCAAAATTAAACTGATGTAAACAGTGTCGTTCAGAGTGGTTTGGTGCGAAATGCTTCGTTCTAGAGAAACTTAGAGTCAGAATTGTTCACAGTGATGGTGATAGGAACCAGATGTCCATCTCTAAACGCTCCTTCACAGAAAGTTACTACATGAAGTGGTTATGAATAAATGCCTTATGTCTAAGATAATGTTATGAGGCAAAATAGTCCTCAAAGAAGTCATTTTTTCAGATTCACCACTATTTCACCTTCATCAACATTCCATATAAGAGCTCAGAAGACTTGTGTAGGTTCACTGGTGGTTTAGTAAATAAAATGTATATTATATATATATTTGCGCTGTACTCATGGCGGCCCCTGGCTCCCATCACCATCACTGCAAAGAAATATCTCGAGTTTCTCTAGAATTAACCACTCTGAATGACTGTTTACATCTCAATGACTGAAAAATTTATGAAATCCCTCTTTAATCTGGGTTGGGGAAACTGACCTTCATTGCTTGACTTGCATAACTGATTAAGTATTGCTAACTTCAAGGCTTGCACTAAAGGTAACCAAGAGTACGGCATATTTACGGACTCTTAAAACACCCATAATGAGGAAAAGGCATTACTTCTAGACACTTTGCAGCCTGAACTAAACCTTTTCCTCACAAAAAATATTTTGAAAATCTAAGCCTTTGCTTGTTCAGCAGTTCTGCAGTTTGTAGTCTTACAAACACCACATGCATTTCAGCAAGAGCCTGATGTTGTGGGGCGATGCTCTTTAATATACAGTTACACAGTTGTGTGCAAAATTAAGAACCCCTCTGGTCAAAGAATGTTGTGTTGATTTGCTAAATGAAAATAAGTTCACACATCTTCTACAGAGAACACACAAATATATTTCCTGCAAATTTTAGTCTCTACGTGTTTGCTGAGTTAAAATATTGTGGAAAAAACAGAATATAAAATGTGCCATATCCTTTGTACAGGCCACATTTTCTGTTAAATTTTTCCCAGTTTCAAACAAGACAAAGAGAAACTGTGCATTAAAGTGTGCAGAAGTGTGTTCTCTGTAGGGGATGTGTTAACTTATTCACACTTAGAAGTTCAGCACAACGCAATTTGACCAGGGGAACCAAACCGCGGCATAGTGCCCAGACTTGATTTTGAAAAAGGTAAAATGGTAAACAGAAAAAACAGGGTTAACAGACCACATTCACAAGCTGTTGCTTTTGCACTGTAATCTGGACAAAGAAATATTCTGCACCAGAGCTGTTAATGATTACCTAATTTACAGTTCACCAACATCTAAACAGTTGTTCAAACAATGCAACAGTCTTTAGACCTCTTACAGACATGTGTCATTCCCGTCATGCCCATATAAGGAAATCTGTGCCTGAGCCTTTAATCTCAATGGGAAAAACGCATACTGTTCATGAAAATCACTGCATCCTGTGGTAAACATAAGTGTTTCAAACAGGTACGTTTTGTCTCATTTCTCAAGAAGAAAATATGTATAATACTGGATCCTGTGAACTGCAAGGCTGTTCAGCAATCAAAATAATAATGCTACATACATGCTAGAAGCAAGCTAATAATGCTGAGCACTGAAATAAGCTTGCGTAATACTGTCTATTATTAAACATACCAAGACAAAACCAGCCCAAAACACATCTATAAATATGAAACATTAATATAATGTAGATCAACTGGACGCCTGTATGAAACAGCAAAGCGTCTGGATTCATTTTTCTGTTTTAGAGTTGTTTGGCATTTTTTGAACGCTGTCATTTGTTACTTTTAACTGTTAAATGTTTTTTACTTTTTATGTTTTCCTTGCAAACTGTAAGGGGGTAATAATATCCTATATAACGTATTATCCTATATTTAAACATATTTTGCTTGTGTGCTTTATAATCTTATGTTTTGTTGCACAAGTAGAACAAAAAAAGCAGTTTGTGTTGTGATAATGAGAGAAAATTGCAAAATACACATGCTAAATGTGTTTTAATAACTAGTTTTAATATTTTCAGCCTGACCACAGTGCAGATTATGAAGGATTATTTACAGAACCTTGCTGGGTTGCAGTAATGATAATTTGGTAACTTCAATTGCAAATGTTACTACAATAATTTAAAAGCAATGAAATCATTAAGGTTTAACTTTATTTAGTCAACTGAACATTATTCTCTGTATATACAAACATTTCAAGCATTTGTAATTATCGTGAGAATAACCCAACTGCAGCCTAAAACTGCATTCCTAAAGACGGTTCTTCAAGGGTTCTTTACTGAAGAAAATGGTTCTACATAGAACCATGAAGACTCAAAGGAGCCTTTTTTAAATTTAAGGGTTCTTTGCATCATGAAAGCGTTCCTTAGATGTGCATGAATGCGCTGTAGATGATTCTACATGGAACCTTTTTGAAACGGGTTCTTCTATTGGTATAAGCTTAACACCATAACAATAGAACCACCCTTTTGGGTGCTACACAGAACCATTTTCAAAAAAGTTCTATATAGAAACATCCACAGCACAGTCATGCATGTCTAAAGAACGCTTCCACACCCTCACATTTCAAGGAAACCATCAACGTTTCGTGCTTGATAGTGAAGAATTTCAACATTCATATCAAAGAGAAAACCAGCTCAGACCTGAAGTTCCTAACATGGGCATAATGCACATTACAGAATTTATTTATTATTGAAGGACTAAAAATGAAGTGCGCAGCTGAAAGCAAACATCGGCAAGTGATGAGGAACAACTATATTGCATAAGGATATTAAACGTGAGTGTAGAATTATAGAGAAGGATGTGGTGGATGGTGGTGACTTTCCAGATCTACTGAGCCAAAGCTTTTTGGGTATTTATGCAAGTAATGAACAGTATATATAACGAGAATTTTAGTTTCTAAAACTCAATAGTCCATTACTGTATGGCCACAATATTTCAGTTGTTCAGTCAACTTTTTAGTATTTGGTCACATAATCATGAACATTTCGCTGCTGTTGGAACAAAACCTTGTACCTCCATTTTTGTCGTTTTTCAGTTTTTGACATAACTTGAAAATGCCTGTTACTCACGAAGAATGGACCAAACAAACGGCTCAAAATGACTTGGAAAAAGTCTGGTTTCATTGACTTACACTAAAGTATGTTTTTTCCTTCTACTGTGAAATTACTGTTTTAGAGATCCAAGGTTTTCTTCAGACAACAGTGATATTATAGCTTAAACAGAGCTGGGTCTCTTGAAAAATGTGGCTCTTCAAGGGCTCTTCAGAAAAGAAAATGGTTCAATATAAAACCACAAACACTCAGATAATGCTTTGCATGATTAAATGGTTCATCAGATTGATAAAGAATGTAGATGATTCTATATAGAACCTTTTTGAAAAGGGTTCTATATAGCACCAAAAAGAGTTCTTCTATCATTATGATGTCAAGACTGTAACAACAGAAGAACCCTTTTTTGGTGCTATATAGAACCATATAAAACACACTTTCCATCAATCTGAAGAACCCTTTAAGGGAATGTTCGTGGTTCTATATGGGACCATTTTCTGTATTAAAGAATCCCTAAAAACCATTACTTTTCAGCATATAGGGTGTGTTCAACATGGTTCTGTGCTGTTTACTTGATATCTTTTCTGATGCCTTGTATCACCTATACTAAGTTCCATGCTTTATACAAGAAGACTTTTAAACATCTCAGTGCATTAATACAGAATTCAGTTGAGTGCTCATAACTGTGTGTATGAAGTGTTTTACAACATGGCTCTACCAATTAGTTAAGATCTGGATGTTTTTGTTTTATAATGAATATTTTGATGGGGTTGAGACTTGTCATTTAACAAATAATTGCTGTCGTAACTGTTGGTTAAAAAACTTTGCACCCTCATTTTCACAAACAAGGAACAAAGCTGCTGTCTGAGCACTGTTTGGAGCTCTACTGATCTTTTTCACAGAACCTGGCACTTGAAAAAGGCTTCAAATTGCTTCAAAGGTTTCAAATGAATGCTGCTGTTCTTAAAGGGGAATTCAGCCTTTTTTCAAATTTTCTGCATAATTCAGTGTGTGAAATGTAAACAGAGTGATTCAGACTGGTTGTTGTGAAATGGTTCAGATTTCTTTACAATGGTAGTGACAGGAACCAGGGGTCGCCACGACAACAACACAAACAGACGTTTTATCTACTATCCAAAACCACCACTGAACCTACACGTGTCTTCAGAATTTATACGGAATGTTAACGATGGGACAATCTGAAAAAATTTGTTTTCTTAGCGGACTGTTTTGGCTTGTAGCATCCTACATGCACCCCTCTACCATGAATAGACGTTAAAAATACACTTTAGGCCAAAATCTATGGTAAAACAAGGTCTCAGACATCAGGCAGTGGTCTGGTTCCGGTCACCAGAACTGTGAACAATTCTGACTCTGTATGTTTCTTAATGATTTAGTTATGCAGACAAACAAACATGTTGGGATTCCCCTTTAAGAATGGTCACCAAACTCAGATATTTGATGTGTGATTTTTTTTTTCTGGTACTCATACATGGCCATTAAATTTGTCGTCTTACATATTCGTTAGAAAAATGCATACAGCCGACTGCTGACTGTCAAGGAACACTTCAACATGTTTCACAGTATCAAAGACTACACTTTCCTTCTGCACTGGGCTTACTAAGATCCCTCTTACAAATAATATTTATACACAAAAAAAGGCAAAAAAGGCAAAGATTTCCCTTCCGTTTTGCTTTGCGACATTTACATCTGTTTTTGATGTTTACTTTAACAGCCAAACAAAAAAAAAAATACACAATCCATCCCTTCCTTGAAGAATAAATTTCATTTATTTGTTTGTTCATATCTCATCAACGATTAAGATTAATAGTTTATATCCCCACCCACACTTATTTACGGTATGAAGTGTTTGTGTTGACTTTCAGAATTTATTTTTCCTATCTATCCAAACTAATTCATTCAAAAGACTCCTCTTTTCTTTGACTCATTTAAGAATCACCTCGGCTACCTACGCTAGGGTCGGTGTCCATTGGCTCCACCTTCTCCGTCCCATTCTTTTGCCTGTTGACATTGTTAGTGCCAACATTTCCTTGGTTATCTAGCAAGCAAATGGTCGTCGAAGCCTCTGTATGGTCAGACATGCCTGATGTATCAGTCCTAGGAAGCTTTTCTGCCCGTTCGCCTACTGGCGCGGATGCCAAGGCATGTTTCGGACTTTCTACCACGGCTTTTCCCAAACGTGTTACTGTGGGGCTTCCTTCAGTCTCTCTTGGCCGTGAATCTACAGTGACCATTATGTTTTCAGACTCCTCCCGGAAGCTGGAATGTTCTGGAGAACAGTTATTGGTTTCTACCACAACCTTTTCATCCGTGACCTTGGTGCTGTCCTGATCTGAATCAAGCAGAACGTTCTCAGGTGCTTTAGCTGCCGCTGTTTGACTATCCTTCATGCATTCCTCCTCATTTGCATCCTGGATTTTAGCAGTATTGGGTTCAACACTGCAAGAGTGGTCCATCTCACCATTGTCAACATTGTTGCCATTGTTGAGAGGCAAAGGGTCTAATGAAGGACCATCGTGGATTAGTTCCAGGTCAGCCGTGGAACCTTCTAATTGCTTTTCAAAGTCAATGCTCATGGGGTCATCATCACTTTGTTTCTGAATCTCAATGATCTTCCCATCTCTCTCTCCATCCTTAATTTTGCTCTGGGGTCGAACCTCCTCGCTCGCGGCTGCCTGCCCGTTGCCTACCGCTGAGTCTTGTCTCTTCTCCGCCTTCTTCTTGAAGCGTTTCTGGATTTTCCTGGGGCACCACACAAATTTGTCTTTGGGCTCAAAGTGCTGGAAGGCATAGCGGATCAGCTTCCGGCGCTCCCGCTTGTCTCGCACAGCGAACACAAAGTAGTCCAACACGCTGCGCTTCACGCTGCTCAGGTTCTTCCTGACAAGCGTCTCCTCCAGAAAGAAACGCACGAGAGGAGCCTGATAGTGCTCAAAGCCAAGCTCCCCCAGGCTCTTCAGGATCCGCGTGATCCGCAAGTTATTGTGCATGTTCCTGAAAGAAAGGAGAATGAAGGAAAACTAACAATGAAACATTAGCAAGTTGTCTTTGTTTATTGTACACAACTATTAAAGTACAAATTAAATGTAGTCACATTAGCTGATTAGCAAACGTTACTCAGTACTGCCCTCTAAAGACATCATTAACAAACATCACTCATTGCCGCTCTCTAAAGGAGTTATTAAAAACTTCAAATCAGCCAATGTTACTCACTGCCACCCTTTAATGGTGTTACTAACAAACATAAAAAAAACAAACAGTACTCACCGTCGCCCTCCAAATGTGTAATTAATAAACACCATATAAACAAATATCACTCACTTCTAAAGGTGACGCAACACCAAAAGTTTGAACTTTCCAATTAATTTTCTGTTGTAATGCAATCACATGATTGTGAAAGATAACAACTGTGGTAAAATAAATTAATTCCTTCTACAGGTACAAAACTGCACTGATGAACCAATTATAAATTACTTTACAATTAACAATTAATTGTTCTCACTCTCTGGCTATTTTCTGATTGTTTATCAGAGCTGTCAAAATAAAATTAAGAATGTAGAGTTGATGATGGGAAAATCAGAAAAAATATGTTTTCTTAGGGGACTGTTTTGGCTTGTAGCATCCTTCATTACTATTCAAAAATCTTTTCCTGAAGAATCATTATTTAAGTGAAGGTCAGAGGTTTATACCCCTAATAACTTCAGTTCTAAGTAACTACTGCAGCTAAAACGCATTGCATTCAATGAAAATTGACAAGTTGTAAATAAATAATCGAAATGATTGTGGGGTTTCTTGTCTCTCTCAATGAGATTGGTGCTGCTGTGTGAATGTGCAGGATGTGCAGCATGTGACTGACCGCTCCAGATTGGCAAAGCGCTCCCTCCAGTTCTCAGCCCGTTTGACCTCGCCAGTTTCTCGGCTCAGCAGCTGGATGCCGTAGAAACCCAACATGAGCTCATAGGAATCCACAAGACGCCTTTTAGCTTCATCATTCTCCCTGAACGCCTGCAGAGGAATCCAGACACACAGACAACTGCAAGTACAGTCCAATGCAAAGGTCTTGACACCCCAGGTCAAAATTCATGCTTTATTTATGTTTTAAGTGAAGACACTTCTGTTGAAATTAATTGCTGTTCATTTGCTGAATTTAACATAGTGGGGAAAAAAATAAAGCAAAAGAAACTCCTCACTCTTTTACTTGCTTGATGGTACGTAGGCTCTCCACAATCATCCAAAATTTAAAGAGTAGACAGAAGCAAGCACTCAACAAATGACTAAGAGGTTACAGCTTTTTATTGATTTATTTTTTAAACTTGTCTGCCTTAATAAAATAGTAAATACGTGAAGCAGCCATATTATTGATTTTATTCTTAGATTAATCCAAAACCACATATATTTGTATTTTGCAACATGACTCTTTACCCTCCCCCTTCCCACCCCAACATGACCTGACTTAATCCAGTGTAGTGCAAGGATCGAAATCAATCAATACATACATAAGTAGGTAAGTAAATAAATAAATAAATGAGCATGCAAACCAACTCCAGTACAATTTTAGCATACAGATAAACACAGATACACAAGTCTTAAAAATAAATAGATATATAAAACTGAAGAAAAAAAAAAGTTAAAACACAACCACAGGGGGTCACACCACAGTACTCTAAGAATTCTCTATAAATCTTACATTTTTGTCCCGTTCATGTCATGTCATTCTGTACATGTCGAAACGCCTGAACAATTTACATGATAGTTTTTCATATGCAGCCCATCTCAGCAATCCATTCTTAAAATAATGGAGGACCCACTTTCTTTCACCTCCTACGGATGACCTGCTACCAATCATTAAACTGGTTTGAATCCATGTCTTTAAATGTCTGTCCCTGGTTTCTAGCACCAAGGAATCTCTTAAGACAAACAGTCTTGGGTAGAAGGGAATTTGACTACCTAATACTACCTAATATAAAAATATAAAAAAAGACAAGGAAAATGAGTTAACATGTCTTGACATGTTAAATAATTTTCTTTTTCTTTTTTTATTGAGGGAATGAGTCAAGACATCAGGAAAACAAAAACAGGACAAATCCAATGAAGGAAAAAAAAGGCCTAAACAGTATGTGGTGTTTGGTCACAAATATAAAAACAAAAATAAATGAATGAATAAAAGGACCAATTTGGATTGTAATATTATCCTTTTTTCTAACTCCTCCCCTTCTTCCCCCCCCCACCCTTCCACTCCCTCTCTACCCTCCCTCCATAAGTTTTTCCCTTTCACCTTACCCTTTCCCCTAGTCGCACCCACCTAATAACCCCAATCCCCAAAGTAAATTTTACATCACTAAACAAACAGCCCAATTAATTAACCCAATAAATGAATATCAGAATATATGATTAGAGAATTGGGACAGAGAGGAGAAAAAAATATAAATACATACATACATACATAACAAAAAATATATTCATTAAAAAAGGGGGGGGGGCAGTCATCTGGCATGGTCTGAAGAGAGTTGAAATAAGAAAGGAAGAGGTTCCACTTCAAGTAAAACGCAGCAGTATTGCCTCTCAGAGTAAACCTTATCCTATCAAATCTAAGAAAGTGCAGGACATCGCAAAGCCACCTTGAAATTAAAGGGGGTTTTGGAAATTTACATAACAACAAAATGCAGCACCTCGCTAATAAGGATGTATAAGCCAAAATGTCCAATTGTCCACTGGTGAGAAGGGGTAAATCTGTAGAAAAGCCAAATATTGCTAAAGAACAGTTCATTTCGATGTCCACGCCTAGAACTTTTGACATAGTTTAAAGTAGGCAAGCCAAAACTTGCGTAAAGCGGGACAGAAAAAAATACATATGGCTCAGATTACACAGTGTGGTAGGTCATTTAAAATTTAGATAGCTAAGATTTAGATCGGTGAACTCCACCACTGGTCTGTTAGGGCAATGCCCAGCTCGTATTCCCAAGATCTTTTAATTTTATTCATGGAACATGGGTACAGATGAACAAGCAAGAGTGAGTTTCAATTTTAACCCACAGCAAATTTGGGGAAAGGAGCAAACACAAGACTTTTCGAATATGAGCTGCCCAGTAATAGAATAGAAAATTAGGAAGGGCGAGCCCCCCATCAAATTTGAATCTCTGCAACAAGGATTTCCTCACTTTGGGAATCTTTCCATCAAATATAAAATAAATGATGAGCTGATCCAAAGTTTTAAAAAAAGATTTAGGGAGAAGTAGCGGAATAGTTTGAAACAGAAAAAGAAACTTGGGCATAACATTCATTTTTACAGCTTTAATTCTCCCAATAAGTGATAAGGGGAGAGACTTCCATCTTTGTAAGCCCAGTTTCAATTTATTAATCAGAGAGAAATTGTTATGGAAAAGAGAGGGCAAATTTCGAGAAATATGGATCCCTAAATACCTAAACCCAGCAGGGGCATATTTAAATGGAAAAGTGATAAAGCCAGTGAATTTACAGGGTAACACTCACTTTTCTGTAAATTTACTTTATAGCCTGAGATTGATCCAAACCTCTTCAAGAGTGACACAATAGGAGGAAGAGAAATTATTGGATCAGTCACATATAACAACAAGTTATTGTCATACAAAGATAATTTCAGTTCGATACCAGAATGAAAAATTCCATGAAAACATAAAAGAGATTTCAGTGCGATCGACAGGGGTTCGATAGCGAGGGCAAACAACAAGGGGGATAACGGGAGGTGGGATCCTTATACTTCTTCAGAAGGAGAGATATGGATGCTTCCATAAAAGTAGGAGGGAGAGATCCAGATAGTAAGGATTCGTTGTACACATCGAGAAGAAGAGGAGATAACCTATCCCTAAATCTTTAAAAAAAAAACTCGACGGGAAAGCCGTCAGGACTAGGTGCTTTATTAGTGTGCATAGAATTGCTTGAGAGAGAAATCTCTTCTAAGTCTAAGGGTGAATCAAGAATGTGTATAGCTGTAGTATTCACAGAGGGAAACTCCAGACTGTCGAAAAATGAAAACAACTTTATCATCGAAGAGGGATTCAGATTGGTAGAGAGTAGAATGAAAGGACTTAAAGACAGCGCCGTTTCAATAATGGGGTGTTGGATTTGTTGAATTGAGTTTATCAACCTCAGTTATGTCTGTGATCAAATTTTGCAATTTAAGTTTGTGATCTGTTGTGATATGCTGTATATGATATGATTTGTCCACATAGGTAGGCTTTAAGAGATTCCCATAAAACAGAAGAAGTAACAGAGTCATTCTTGTTAATAGCAATAAACTCCAAGTGAAAACGAGATACAATTATTAAAAGCATCGTCAGACAGCAACAGCGAGTTAAGCCTCCAAGGAGTTGGGAAACAATGATCATTTGAGAATGTTATATTTACTGTCAGCGGAGCATGATCTGAAAAAACTATAGGGTGATGATCAGAGGAAACAATGTTACCAATAAAAGAACAATCAATAATAAAATGGTCAATACGGGAAAACACTTGGTGAGGATGAGAGTAAAAGGAAAACACCTTGGCAGCCAGGTTATAAAATCTCCAAGGGTCGACAAACCCATTATTGGACATGAAATCTAATATTGCTTGGGAAGTCAAAGAACGTGACAGTGCGAGTGCCTGATCTGTCTAAGAGTGGGTCAACTGTGCAGTTGAGGTCTCCGTCCATAATTAAAAGATGAGTGTTTAAAGAAGGAATAGAGCTAAATAACTTTTGCATAAAACTTGGATCATCAAAGTTAGGAGCATAAATGTTTACCAACAAAAGAGGGGAATTACATCAGGTGCCACGAACAATCAGGTATCTGCCATTCCCATCTGTAATAGTTTTATCAGGGGTAAATTAGATCCCTCTCCTAATCAACATTGCTACACCTCTAGTCTTGGAGTCAGAGTAATAGTGCAGCCTGGCCACGATGGGGGATGTCACCTCTTTTTAGAGCTAGAGAGAACTCTGACATGCAGAATTGGTGAGCGAGAACGTCTCCCCCTCTGGGACTCTGACGATCCTGATGTTCTGGCGGCGAGACCTGGACTCCAGGTCATCACATTTAGCATCCAGTGTGCTCACTTATTTCGTTAAAAGCTCCACTTTAGCCTGCAGTGCTAACACATCCCCTGAGTACGTGGTCAGGGAGTGCTCCATATCTGACACTGTGGATTTCAGAGTTGAGATCTCAGTTTTCAGAGCAGTGAAATCGCATATAATTTCAACGTTCATGTCATGTAGCTCGGACTTCATCACTGCCCTCAGCTCTTCGGCCACAGCCTGCGCGTTCTCAGATTTCAGCATGGAGGTGTCCAACGTCTCAACTGGAGTGAGGTGCTCAGCCGCAGGGTGAGTAACAGCTCTCGACAGTGAGGCTGTCTGTTGGAGAGCTGTCCGTATATGCAGCTGAGAGGGACTGGGATCTTTGGTAGCTTTAGCGGCTTTTGGAGGCATAGTGACCACCACCAAACACAAAGTTCACAAAGAAATTAAGCACAATGACAAACCAACCAAGAAATGTAAATGAGCCTCAAAACATTAAAATAAAACTCCGCTCCGCAGAGAGCTCCAAAAACACGTCTACACCATGCTGCGTCACACCGGAAGTCCATGTTAACTCATTTTCATTGAGTTACTGGGGGGTGTTGGAGATTTTGGTACTCTCTAGTTCTAACACACCTAATCCACTCATTACCAAGCACTTACTGAGATGCAGTTGGTGTGTGAAAGTGTGAAAATGTGTGCAAGGCTCCTCCAGGTCCAGGACAGGGAATGATTATGTAATGAAAGATTAATCCAAATAAGAAGATGTGAACTTTCATGCCTCATTTTAAATGTCATATTTCTGTATGTTTAGCAATTGCCGTGATTCTCACCTGGATTTCTTTCTTGGTGAGCTCTGTAGCCATGTAATTCACTCCGGGCTCTCGCAAAGGAAACAACCTACGAGATTCACATTCATGCAGATCGCAAGTGATTAGTGCATGATTTAGACAAAATATGAAACTACAATTCTAGAACTGGGTATTTCTCGTCACGTGTTACAAACACAATTTTAAGCTCTGTATTAACGTGGTCTGATAATTTCGACCAAACCTGAATAACGTCTAATAACTATCTGTCCAAGTGCAACCTGACCCGTATACAGGACCAAGTTTTCAGTCCAAAACACCTACCTGACTGAAGTTTGATGACCAACAAAACTCTGTCATCAAGCAAAGCACAAAATAAAAGTTCAGATTTATTTTAAAAGATCTGCAGTCACCAGATCAGAAATAAGTATTCAAAAAAAATTATATATATGATGTAATACAAAAAAGTGATGCACTGGAATGAAAATTCCTGGCCAAAATCAAAACTGAAGCTTCAAATTTAAAAGTTCAAGATTGAAATTTTCAAAAAATTTACATTTACTGTTTTACTTACACTTTAAATACACATTAGTTAAAAAAGAAAACACACTTGTTTTTGATAAAATATTCTTTCAATAGGACAAAATTAAGCTGTCCCAAATAAAACATTTAACAGAACCTTACTCAAAGTTTTAGAGTATTAGGCTACAGAATGTGCCACAAGATCCAATGTCCTTGACATGAGAGTGTACAGAGGGCTTTGGTGTGCTTCTGTTGCGTCGCTCTATTCTGCATACCAAGCCGTTTTATCAAGTGGAATTAAACATGGTGGAGAAACTCTTGAGCCTTGTATCTCTTCTGGACACTAAAGATGAACAGTAATTACAAATATCTATGTAATTCTTTTGGGTCCTCTCAAGGTATAAATACAGTGGAGGACGTGTGACAATAGTGGTTTACTGTCATGTCAGGAGCTTCAGATGCTTTTTAACCTTCCAGCTGCTTCATACTTTGTTTATTTACAAATTCATTCTGCACTTCGAGCCTATGGAGTTCCCTGGGGCAGCACTTTCAGCTCTCAACCCTTACTAGACTGGATAAGACGTCTGTACAATCTACGTGGCAAAGTATCGTTTATTTACAAAATGTTGGTAGATCATCATATAAAGTAGTTGGCAGTCAAACAACTGTAGGAACGAGAGCTTTCGAGTACTGGTCCCTCCTTGGACTGGAAGACTATATGGGCTAATTTAAATCACTCTTCTAAAAACTTGGCACATCAGTTTAATCATTACAAAATCATTCACAGAGCATATGCAACACCTTACAGGAGATATCAAATAAGAATGTATTTCTAGTTACACCTGCAATATTTGTAACTCTACAACTGGTACATATATTTGGTTCTGGGACTGTTCTAAAGTAGCATATATATGGACCTCTACAGTAGATATATTATCTAGGGTACTTGATCGCAGTGTACCACTGTTGCGACACTTATGTTTTTTAAATGATGACTCTGCTTTTCACTGTTCTTTGATTCAATGAAGGTTGTGAATGGCAGGTTTTATAGACACCAAGAAAACGGTCTTGCAATTTTGGATTACTGCACAACTTTCAGCTATGAAATTCTGGATATCTAGCTTTCAAAACATAGTTTGGGTGGAATATCTTACAGCTAAGATTAACACGGCAAAACAGAAAATAAGAACCTGGGAGAATTTATATGACTCTATTCAAGAACTTTAGTTTCAATTATATTATGTCATGCTGTAATTACAAACATCATGACTAACGTTCCTCAAAGAAACAGTTTCATATGGCAGATTTTTTCACTGTTGATCTGCTGTAGCTCAAACTGTTCGAACATGTCTGTGCTGCCCAGTGTTTTTTAATCACTGTATCTTGTTTTAACTAATAATTAAATATTCTATAATGTGTTAATTTGGACACTTCATTGTTCTCCTATTTAATCAACCTTTAGGTTTTTTTTCCCAGACAAAAAAAGTGCTATTTAATAAGTTAACATGCAGTTTGGAAAAAAAAAAATTATATCTTACCACTGAATGTAAGAGTGAACCCTTTCCAGTCTCTTGTAGTCCGTTCTCCACTCATTGTGAAACATTTCAATTGACACATCTTAAAAAACAAAGCAAAATTACATTCTGTACAAGCTTTTTCCACAAATTTAAAGCTAAAAACTCAGAGATGTACCATCAGGAGAAGATTTTATTTCGTTTAAATAAAATTTCAAGTTGGGCATCCTGTCCTCCAAGGTTTCCTCATCAATGATATTCTGAGAAGAAATAAAGACAAACAGGATTTGAAGAACAGTTTGTTTTGTTTATAAACAAATTAGCAAATAGATACCATCACTCTTCTTGCTTCAATAAGCAAACTCACTGGATAACCGTGTCTGTAGTTCTGCATGTCCTTCGCTGCCCGAAGATTTCTGGAAGAGGAGTTGGACCACTGTGGGAAGAGGAAAAACCTCATGAGCTTCTAACAACCAACCAGGACAGGAAGTACACGAAACAATAATAAAGTCACAAAGATTTGCTGAGTGTTAAGACTGCTAGCAGTGATTTAAGGTGTAACAATTTCAGTACTGTAACAAAAATAAATAAAAAATAATATTGAAAAAAAAAATGAAATTGTAAACTGTATCGCTCACACACCTCCCTCCTCTCTCCTGAGCGTTTCTCATTTTCTGACTTTCATGAAAACCACTGTCTGTCATACTCCCTGCAGTCAATCATCGTAAACATTGGTAATATGACAATATCAGATTGTTATCTACAATATTACAGAGCCCTGCTGGTGACACCCCATGTAAATAGAATTAATGCACGGCCATGCAGTATCAACATGTAGGTATGAGAGCCTAATGCGCGGCCACGCCTTAGTAAGACCTGGAAATTAAATAATTAAGTCATGGCCTCAACTTAGTAAGGCATGGAAACAAGATAAGTAAGTTGTTGCCACGACTTAGTAAGGCGTGGGAACGAGATAATTAAGATGGGGCTAAGACTCAGGAATGAGATCCTAATTCAAGGCCATGATTCTCATATTAGTAGGGAGAGAGAAAATTAGCCACAGATGTAAGCATTTGCCAATCAGTCTGCGTCCTCACTCTGACCCAGCCTCTTCCTTGCAGACGGTGCTTGACCACGTCCTCGCTGCCACGTAACACAATGTCATCAGAAGGACTCCATACAATAGGCTTTGCTGATCATATCGTAGATATAGCACGTTTTATTACAAAAGAACAGAATTAGTCCTGTTTAACTGTAAGTAGTGCAGCAGATTTAAAACACTAAACAAAAAAGAAATCCCTGTATTTAAAGTTTTTCACATGATTATAAAATGTGGCACTACTGGTTGTTTTTCTTTCCTTTCAAACTTATCAAACCTCCAAAAACTAAATATTGTGATGCATACCGTGTATCATGGAAATGTCTTCAAGGATCATCATGTTACATATTTGCTATATCTTCCACCCCAAGATTAAAGGTGGCCAGGGCTTACGTTAAAACACACTTTGTTTTTGTATTGCTTATAGTACAAAACTGTTCTTTTGCAATCTTTCATTTTGAAATGAAATTTTTCAAGCCAGTCTGTGTACGCTATAAAGGTCTGTGCATCTTAAGTCATAAAATACTTCAAATCAAACTGAATCACGACGACACAACTGAACACTGGAATCAGAAACGATGCATATGTTACACCACTAATAGTCATGGAAATGCAAGTTATGCTGCACAGTCAATTTACTCACTTCACTGACAAATTTAGTACAAAGTTACCTCCCTCACAGAAAGTTATTGCATGAAATGGTTATAAATATGTCACCTGATGCTTTTATAACTAGCTATTTTTTACAATACATTCACGGTGGAGAGGTACGTGCAAGATGTTATGAGACTAAAAGATAACCATTTTACCGTCATCAACATTACATATAAAGACTCAGAAGACACGTGTAGGTTCACTGGTGGTTTATGATAGTAAATAAAGTGTGTATATTTGGGGTGTAGTCATAGTGACTCCTGGTTCCTATCACCAACACTGTAAAGAAATCTGAACCACTTCACACCAAACCACTCTGAATGACTCTTTATATATCTCGACCACTGAATTATTCAGAACACACTGATTTTAAAAATCAGTGAAGTTGCCCTGTTTCCTTCATGTTTCTGCAGTTTGCCTATAAAGCGGTCTTTAACACCAGTGAAATGTACACTGACACCTTACATAATAACTACATTTAACCTTATACAGCATGCAATATACAAAATGGAACAAAAACAAAAACTTTCCCACTATGTGTCATGCATACCGCAGCACTATTTTGCATATTCTTCTCCAAGTAAAGGACAGTGCTGCAAGGCCAAGCAGCAACCAATTATCCAGGATGATTATTCCCTGTGCTGGGAGGATGTCCAGATGCCCAAACTTTTCTAATCTATTCAGGAAAAGAGCACTTCTAACTGATGAAGGAGAGGAAGAAATCTTTTGTAATGCACCACTGAGCTGTAGCTGAAGATTTCCTGTTGTCGAACACGACTGCTCTAAAATTGGATGAATGACTTGATATTGAAGAGCACCCTCGTTGCAGAGCTATGCATGGGACACTGTGTCCAGCGCACAGCACAAAAAACGGGACCAGCTATGTGGAATAATAATTCCCTACTAAATTAAGCAGTCATACTAGACCTGGGCAAAAAGGAGAAAACATAATATGATACTTCAAACACCTTTTCACGATATGTGATATGGCACAATGTTTAATTTTTTGACATCTGATATGTTGGAACAGAAAAAAGTACAAGAAATGCCACGTTTAAAAAAAAAAAAACATTTCACTGAACTGCAATAATTCTAATTACACAGCACTAATAATGGTCGCTGTAATTAAAAACACTGACCAGCATTTTTCAATGTCATCAATATACTCCAAGAAGCATATTGTGATACAATCTTTATCATGATTATGATAAATATTGGCCAGCCCTACTTAAAAAACACATTTGATACCAAAGCTGTTATGCACTACCTACATTGGGTGTCGTTCACCAACCGTCCTTAAGAAGAAATTTATTCTTAGGAAATTTTCTTGAAGATTTTGACATTCACCTGTCATCTTATTTGGGATTCGTTCTTAGGAAAGAACAGAATCTACACACACTCAAAAGGTGAAAGACTTTTTCTTAGCACCTTTCTCAAGAACACATTTAAGAACAAGCGCAGGAAGATATTGCTGAACAAGGCCCACTGTGTATTCTATTCATTGGAATACAGAGGCCAGCAGTGGCCTCTCTTCACCTTTGCCCCTATGGCTGGTGGCTGGACCACGGTATACAACTGAAAAGAGGATTTCAGATGAGCATGACTTCATCCACTAGCAGAAGTCTTGGTCAGCTTTCTTATCACACATCACACACCTGATTCTACTCATCAGCCCATTTCATGAATAAAACCTGTACGTTAGAGCAGGAAAAACATGAGAATGTGATGCAAGTTATCTGCACTTCTTAAACATCACTGAGAAACACTAGTAAAGGAAATGGTCCTTTTCAGAACCATGAGTTCTATATAGAACCACTTTCATGATTGAAAGATTCTTGGGATGGTGAGGTGGTTCTTCGGACTGATGGAGAACGTGTTGTATATGGTTCTATACAGAACTTTTTTTTTTTAAATGGTTCTATATAGCACCAAAAAGGGCTTCTATTGCTACAAGCTTGATATCGTGACAATCCCAGAACCCTTTATGGTGTCTAGACAGAACTATTGCATACTTAAAGGGTTCTTTGCATGGTGAATTTGTTCTTCAGGCCGATTTATGATGTGTTGTATATGGTTCGATATATAAACTTTCAAATACGGTTCTATGTAGCACCAAGAAGGGTTCATCTTAAATGTTAGAAGGTGACATCGTGACAATACCAGAATATGTTGGTGCTGTGTAGAACCTTTTTCAAAAAGCTTGCATATAGAACCATATAAATCATATTTTACATCAGTCTGAAGAACCATTTCACCATGCAAAGAGCCATTCACGCAAGCGGCTCTATATAGAACTCATTCCCTTTCACAGAAACATTCCCTTTACTAAAGAACCCTGGAAGAACCATCTCTTAAGAGTGCATCTTAGCTTAGCCGCTAGCTAATCCGTTAGCGAGCTAACCCGCAGCATCTGCAGCAGCAGCCCAAATCCTGCCGTAATAACCCCACTAAAAACACACAGAACAGCACTAAAATGCGCCACAAACAGGCTCACGGTTCCTAAGCGGAGACTGGCGGCCTTAAAGGCGTTTGGATGTGATAAATTAGCTTAAGCACGTACGAAAGCAGTCCTGGATCTTTTATTTTTGTCCTGGCTGCAGCGCCGCGCCGGGTTCTCCCCCAGCTCGTCTCCATCACTCTCCGTGTCCCAGGTGGAGTCATACTCGCACACCAAGTCGTCCTCCATGCTTCAAATCCACTCGGTCCCTGTTGAAACGTGAGCAGAGGGTTAGAGGAGCTTAAACGATTCTGAAATTTGTTTTCCCGGCCGTTTTGACGCTCCGCCACCATCCGGCTCCACTGCAGCCTAAAGCCCCATCAGCTGTGATGCAGGGCCGGCTGGACTGAAGCTAAGCGGCTAAGCTAAACACCATAATGCCTGTACGGACAAGGCACAGAGGGGGAATGTCTTAAACGGGCCTGCAGCTCTAACACTGCTCCAAAACTTTAAATGTGCTTAGAATACTACACCTAACATACTCAACATAATATGAGCCATATATATATAAAAACACACTTCCCTAAATTGTTAAACTTGTATTTCCATATATGTTTGGCCTGTATGTGTGAGTCATTTACTAATGACTCCTGTAGGAATTTGAATCTTCATAAAAGAAGCCCATCCTTATATTACATTTAATTACATTTAACTATTTATATTTAAATTATATTTAATATTAAACTCTTAAAATTTTGCATGATTACATTTTAATGAACATTGCAATTGCAATTTCTTTGCCTGAAAAGGGGAATCAATTAATGTATCTGAGCAGCCGCATTAAATGTTAAAATATAAAAACATTCTTGTTTTGTTTTACTTCAAAAACCCTTCAGAAATTGTGAAAGATGATCCAGTGTTCCTGCAGGCATGACCATCACATTTTTTCAGCAGGAATCCTGTGGGATTTTTTATAAGGGTATGGCAGATTGGCACATTGCCATATATTTAAACATTCAAAAATGGTACAGTTAAGTGTATTTAGCATAGGGGTGGGCGATTCGGCAAAAACGGTACATCATGTTATTTCCAGGTATTTTCAGCATACTCGATATGCATCACAGAATTTAGTTTTTTGGAGATTTAATAAGTTGAAACAGACAAAATAGAACTTTTACTTTTTTACTATAACAACAACAACAATAATAAAAATAATGATAATAATAATAACAACAACAATAATAATAATAATAAGAAGAAGACTGCAAAACGTAATAGGAATTAAGGCTGATTTCTTATAACAGTGGTTTTCATATTAAAACATGCTCAGGCTACTCACTTATGGACTGATGAATGAACAGATGGATAGAAAAATGAATGGAAAGACAGAACCATCCATCTATCCAATCATTCTGTCCATCCATCCATCTAATTACCTTTTACAGTAGCCCTGTTCACTCAATCCATTCATCCAGCCATCCATTCATTTATCCAGTCATCCTGTTTATTCATCCTTCCATCTAATGATCCATCCATCCATCCATTTTTTCAACCTCCGACCATCCGTCATTATTTCTTTTTTGTACAGCAAATGTCCACCTGTAGACCTTTTCATTCCATCCATCAACTGTTCATCCAACCTTCCCATTCATCCATCTGTCCATCCATCCATCCATCCATCCATCCATCCATCCATCCATCCATCCATCCAGTTAGCTTGTACTGTTGACTCTATCCATCCATTTATTCATTTGTCCAGTCATCCTGTTTGTTCATCCATCCATCTAATTGTCCATCCATCCATCCATCCATCCATCCATCCATCCATATGTTCATTCCCCCAATCATCCATTTGTTCATGTCTTCTTTGTACAGCAAATGCCCACCTGTAGACCTTTTGACTCCAGTCATTCTATTCATTCATGCATCCACCTAATCATCCAATCACTCATGCACATGTCTCCCTTGTACACTGAATGCCCATCAGTAGACTTGTTTATTTATATAATGACTTGCTTCGTGATTGTAAACGCTCTTATCATGTCTAACAGACTCTGTCTGTGTATCAGTGTGTGTGTGTGTGTTTGGGAGGAGTCGACTTTCAGCTGGTCTCAGATTTTAATGCGCAACCAAAGGCAAAACTACTGTAAGCAGCCTTGTGTTTCTAATGTGGAGGAGACCACTAGAACACAAGGTACAGCGGAGGAGGGATGCCAGGGATGGGGCAGAAAAAATACAGGAAAAAAAGACAGTCCTGGAACTGTGAGTGACAGCCATTCATGTCTATTGGCTGTGTAAGTATGCTAACATTTTAAATGTCAGCCAATGTTTGACTTGGATTTGGATTTGGATGCCTGACTCTTTAGAACTACTCATCACAAACCAATGAGTCTGTGTGAGAGGATATCCATGGCAACGTTTTGACCAATCCCTGGTGAGATGGTTCACGTGTCATTTGCTGAAGCATCACATCCTGACTACCTCCAACATGGACAGAACTGTGGTGTGCCATTGCAGAAGACAAAGCGCAAAGCAATTAGCTCTCCACATGATGGTGCATATATTACAAACATTGCCCTGATCTGATAACGCTTTTTAGCAGCAGGGGGACAGAAGAGGTTTTATTTCATTTCATGAATCCTGCCAAACTTTCATGCGCACTGCTGTGTGTCTGAGTATAATAGGGTGGAAAAACACAATTTGCCTTCCTTGTCATGACATTAATTGGACGTCTAAGCACCACAGAGCTGTTTCTCATGCATTCCGCTCACCAGCAGTGGATAAAAATAGCATCTAGCATCAAGGGGAATGTGATGTTGAATGGCCCCCTGCATCGGGCTGCTATTTTTGGCTCTGGTTACTGTGGTAACTGCTGGGGGATGGGGCATTTTAAACTGTAGCTGGCCATCTTCAAGCTTATTTTCTCCTTTGACAGAGTCTGAATGATGAGTGCTAACTGTAAAATATGATTTAAATCAAACTGATTTTTTTCAAAAAATTTTGCTCATTTGTTTTTACATTTATTACCCATTTTACCAGTTTTTGCTTGAATTTTTAACATTTGCTTATTTTGTTGATACATTTTTTGCTTCTGAAGTTGCTCTTTTGTTGTTTTTCTTTTGCTTCTGACTTCTGGCATTTTTAACAGGAGCGGGTCTTAGATGAAGTCATTCCTTATTGGTGGTCCTCTGGGGGTCCTGACCACTGAATAACACGGTGAAAGGAGGCTAAAAGAGTATGCAGAGAAACAGATGTCCTACAGTCTGTAATTGTAGAACTACAAAATGCTCCTATATGGTAAATGGGGAAACAGGGAGGTGCAAAAGTTTTAGGTCTCTTACATTTAAATTTAGTTTTGGAAACATTCATTCATTCATCCATACATGGGATGCAACATATATCAAGCATTTAAGCATACACCTTTAGATCAGAATGTCTTAAGGGTTATGGAAAACATACATATAATCTGTCCGAGCCTTCAACTAACACTGTAACAATGAAACAACATCCTGCACTAAATAAACAAAAGTGATTTTTATTTTTATTTTGGTAGTTTTTGCGTTGACATAATGTGTTTTGTTCATGGGGAAAGGATGTACACATTTGAATGAAGTGAATGTAATATATTACATATTATATTATTTTTTTCTCTGCGGTATTGTGTGCTGGTTTTGTTTGTTCACCGGCGGAAATCACCTTGACGACAACAAATATTCTTCTTCTCTCACCTCTCTGGGGTGTGAACATCATGCTGATTGATTTGAATCGCATCACTGAAGCAGATCTGAATCTGTCTCCTCTCTGAGGATTTGTTTATTTCTGCTCCACTTTATCATCGATAGCACTCCACCAAGAGTGCACTGAAGAACCACTCAGAGAGAGAGCAAGAGTGAGAGAGAGAGCGAGAGAGAGAAAGGGGAGAATGACTAGTAGGTAGGGTAGGTAAAGAGACCTGAATTGGAAAAAAGAAATGAGCTGAACTGAAGTAAACTGAAGTGATCAGAACAAAACTAAACAAAACAACTAAGTGCAAATGAACTGAAATGTAAATAGTCAAACTGACCTGAACTGAACTGAATGTAATTAAACTGAACTAAATTGAACGGAATTGAACTGAAGTGAATATTATTGAACTGAACTGCAGTAAATATAATTGAACTGAACTAATGATGACTAAACTAAATATAACTGAACTGAAATGAATTCAATATAATTGAAGTGAATATAATTTAACTGAAAGTGTGTGAGTGACTGTCTGTGTCTGTCTGTCTGCCCTGCGATGGACTGGCGACCTGTCCAGGGTGTATACTGCCTTCCGCCCGAAGACTGCTGGGATAGGCTCCAGCACCCCCCCGCGACCCTGACGGAGAAGCGGCTTAGAAAATGGATGGATGGATGGATGAAGTGAACTGAATTGAGTGTGTCCCTGTGAAGGAAAGAGAGTGTGTGAGAGAGGGTATGTATGAGGTATAGAGAGAAGTTTAGTGCTGCTGTAGTCTGCCTTAACTTAGTGCTCTTTAGTACCAGGTCGAAAGAACATTGACATATATACAATGAACTTTGATACATATGGAATGAACATCACAGCTACAACACACTCAACCCCAAAAGTCCCTTTATCTCTGAAAAGTTTTTAATGAATTATATTCATTTTTTTGTTTGATCCATGGTTCATTGACTATATATGAAAGTTCATTCCATATATATCAGTGTTCATTCCATATATATCACTTTACATTCAATATATATCAGTGTTCTTTGTATAAATATCAACATTTAATATATCTCAAAACAAAGAACAAAGAACAAAGATTGATATATATGGAATGAACATTGATATATATATATATATATATATATATATATATATATATATACATACACAATGAGCTTTGATATATATTTTTATACAATGAACATTGATATATGTACAATTAGCTTTGATATATACATACAACAAACATTGATATATATTGACTGAACATTGATTTATATGGAATGAACATTCATATATATGGAATGAAAGTCACTGTTGAAGGGTTAAGGGTGGCCATCATCAAAAAGTGTGCATGAATAAATGGGCATTAAGAAACTCCAGGCGGAGCATAAAGGAAGGGAATTCTGATAAAGTGAACAAAATGTATACACAGAGATCCCTTGGATAGAGTGATCTGAGGGTGGCTGATAAATGATGTGAAGCCACTGATGGGTGGAGCGTCAATATATACATAATTTGACATGGTGCGGAAGAAGAGTCAGATTTAATATATAGCTATCTTTGTTCTACTGAGATATATTGTATTATATATATATATATATATATATATATATATACAATAACTTTTGATATATATGGAATGAACTTTGATATATATAGAATGAACATTGTTACATATACAATAAACTTTGATATATATGGAACGAACATTGATATATATTGAATGAACATTGATATATGTACATGGAATGAACTTGAACTGACATGTTCATTTTCATATTCATTGTATATATATCAATGTTCATTTTATATATATATATATATATATATATATATATATATATATATACACACACATATATATAGGCAAAAAACTATATATACATACATACACACACAAACACACACATATATATATATATATATATATATATATATATATATATATATATATATATATATATATATATATATATATGTATATATATGTATATACATGTATATATGTATATATACAAATAAATTCTTTAAAATCCGACAATGTGATTTCCTGGATTTTTTTTCTCATTTTGTCTCTCATAGTTGAAGTGTACCTATGATGAAAATTGCAGACCTCTCTCATCTTTCTAAGTAGGAGAACTTGCACAATCAGTGGCTGACTAAATACTTTTTTGCCCCACTGTATGTGTATATATATAATATATCACAAATACTCAGGCTAACATGTACATGTGCACACTACCAGCTGCCTCTTCACGGTGTGTTTATATAATGGCCCCCTCCTACACACACAGCACACCAACGCACACATGAATACACTCATACAAGCTGAAATCCCACTGCACGCACCTCATTTCATTACATCTTCGTACTGAGACCTGTAGGAGGCTGAGCTAGAGAGGAAACAGTTTGGCAAAAAAAACTATTTCACATACACCTTTCAAAACTTGTGCATAATTAAACACTTAAAACATAAAAAGAGCCGTTCAGAGTTGTTCACCGTTCAGAGGTGTGAAATGCTCCATTCTCGAGAAACTTAGTCAGTCACAATTGTTCACAGTGGTGGTGATAGGAACCAGACCTCCACCTCTAAAGAAAACAGAGAGGGAAAAGGGCGAAAGAAGAGAGAAAGAGAAAATAGAGAGGAAAGAAAGAGTGAAAAAATGAAAGAGAGAAAGGAAGAGATAGGGAAAAGAGATGAAAAGAAGAGATGGAGAGAGAGCTTAGATGTCTTTTTATGTCTGCGTGTCTGTGCTGGGCTGTTGGAGAGAAAACACCCTCATAGAAAGACATGACATAAAGTGCTCATGAATGCACTGCCTGATGTCTGAGACATTGTTTTATGATAGTTTTGAGAAAACTTTGGCCTCAAATAAGGCAAAACAGTCAGTAAAGCAAGCAAAACTAATTTTGTTCAAATTTGCGATTTTGCCATATCAACATTACGTGGCGTCACTGTATAAAGAAAAACAAGGATCTCCACAATGGTCATTTTACAGGAGAGGGTTCTTAACTTTTAATGTAAGTTAATGTAACGTGGAGATTTTATTTGAAACAATTTTGGAGGATTTCATTCCATCATGAAACTTTCACACAGCATAAATAACTGGTACTGTGCTCAGATAATATAGAAAAATAAAAAAAACGGTAAATGTTGGTTCATTGGTGGTTTTGGATAGTAAATAAAATGTAATATATTTGTGTTGTAGATAATCTGTTATAGATAAAACTTTCTTAAGACAAACACTAACGTCATAATGTTCTTAAATGTAATTCTTGGAGAAAAAAAAATGACACAAGGCACAATTTGAACTAATAGTAACTGTTATTACTGTTGTTATTACTGTTGTTTAGTCCACTCAGATGAGCAAAATGGAGGAAAAACATCAAACCAAACATTTAAGTAATTAGCAAACACAAATTAGAGGTGACAGCAGAAGAAACAGCCAACAGGACAAAAATCCTCCTTAGAAAATATGATAATTATGGGGTGACGGATGATGAGAAATTTAAATGCTGACCTTGTGAACTCTTACACGCTGAGATGAGTGTGAGTCTGTTGTCAGTTCAAGTAAAAGTTTTTTAATGTAGAGCTTTTAACAGCAGGCGTTGTCACAAAGCAGCCAGTGATGAGGAGGAAGAAACCATGAAAGGAACCAAGACTCGAAAGGGGAAGCCATCCTCTTCTGGTCGACACCAGATGGCAAACAATAACAGCAGAGAATGAGTTAGTATAAAATATCGTTAGTATAAAATACAGAAAAAGGGGTAAAGCAGGAGTAGCAATGTCTATGATTACAAAGATGCAGCAGTATCATCAGGGGCTGGATTCATGAAAACTTTCATGGAAGTTCATAAGAATAGGCCTCATCCAACATCTTGCTAAGTTTGTTCTTAAATATGTTCTTGATAAAGGTCCTAAGAAAAAGACTACGTCAGATTCATGATGTGTTCTTTAATCACAGAACTATTCACACCTTTGTGTTCTTGAGTATATGCAGATTCTGTTCTTACCTAATGTCAGAATCTTAGTGAAAAACTGTGTAAGTGAGTTTTAAGAAGAAGTTTCTTCTTAAGAACTCTTGGTGAATGAGGCCTAATATTCTTAAATGCAATTCTTGGAAAAAACTTATAATAATCATATTTGTTTTTTTTCCACATTTTATTAAGAAAACCTTCATTGTTTTGTTATGTAGGCGATGGTGCATTTACCCTGTACCAAAAATGACACAAGATGCATTTTAAATTTGTATTAACTGTTGCTTCCGTTATTAGTTTAAACCACTCAGAGGATGGCAGAATGAGGGAAAAACATCAAACCAAGAGTTTTTATGTTTACAAAAAATTGAGCAAACCAGAACTAGAGCTGGTCGTGGAAGAAACAGCAAACAGGAAAAAAATCCTCATTGGAAAATACAGTAAATGCGGGGTGGTGGCTGAAAGCATGAGATGAGGATGTGCAGCAGTAGATACATTTCGACGCTGACCTGGTCAACTCTTACTGACTGAGACGAGTGTGAGGCTGTCATGAGGTGAAGGACACATTTAAGACTGCAATATTTGTTTGAGAATACCACTTATTCTTAGAATTATTCTTAAGAATATTGCTAAGAAAATAAGAGAAGTCTTGAGAAGTTATTTGAAGAACAATATTTTTTCGTAACTCTTTTCTTCAGATTGAAGTAAAAAAAAACATAAGAAGATTTTCTTTCTTCAGACACTTTTGTGAATGTGGCCCCTGGTTCCTATCACCACCACTGTAAAGAAATGAGAGTCATTTTCTCTTCAACGGAGCATTTCACACCAGACCACTCTGAATGACTTCATACACATCTCAACCACTGAATTATGCAAAAATGTAAAAAATGGGTGGAATTTCTCTTTAAAAGTGGTGCACTGTATGAATATCATTCTGTGTCATGCTGTGTAGGACAAGAGATATGAGGCAGTGTATTTACTGCAATGAGAGAGATAAAGAAAGAGAGAGTGCGTGTGTGTGTTGTGTTTGTGTGTGAGATGAAACAGTAATTGGGTTCATAAACATCACGGAAATTGTCCCTGGTGGATTACCCACAGTGCTGAACAAGCGGAGCCCTTCATCACTGTAGTGGCTAATGTTTACACTCAGAAAGCCCATTTAGGCTCTTTACGAGCTGTAATTGAGTTTGAATCTGCCGTATTCCTGTACACGCAGTGCTTATTCCACTGGTTGGATTTTATGGTCACAGATTTCAACAATAACAACTGGGCTGTTTGAAGCAGCAATAATGAAGGAAACCCTCATATGTTCTTTGAAGCACTGTGCTTTCTAGAAGGGTTCATACTCGTAACTGTTCTTGCCATACGGCCAACAGTTTGGGAATTTAGCTGCTGGTGTCTGTGGCTTATAGCTAATGTAGCTTGCAAGATATAAACAAAGCCTTTCAAATTCATACTTTGCATTTCTGAAAACATGAAAATTATAGAAATGGCTGACATGTTCAAAGATATACACACACACACATATATATATATATATATATATATATATATATATATATATATATAGAGAGAGAGAGAGAGAGAGAGAGAGAGAGAAGAGAGAAAGAGAAGAGATGGAGAGAGATTAGATGTCTGTCTGTGCTGGGTTGTTGGGGTCCTGAGCTGTGATGAGGTCCGTTTTGTCTGAACTCTGTTTGTTTTGTAGCGGTGAGTGTTCTGTGTTGTATGTTGGAGGCTGTTTGGTGCCAGAGACACGGGGAATGTGATACTTCAAAGAGTCTCTCTCTCTCTCTCTCTCTCTCTCTCTCACACACACCTCTATGCTATTTTGTGCTGGTCTCTAATGTGTTTAGGAGCCGATGTTAGTGGGTAAGTCTCTGCTAGATTAAAGCCGGCGGTAATCAGGGCACAAAAACATCTGGAGGCGCTGCTTTTAAACCACTTTCTGGATGTATGTGTTAACACTCTTAAGGGCGTCAAAGTGACCTTTTAATGGACATGGAAAAACAAACAAGAACCAAGACTGTTAAAGGGCCCATATCACAAAAATTCTGGCTTTTTAAAAAATAAAAGTGCTGAAACAGAAGTTTCAAAGGGTTCTGTATAGTACTGAAAAGGGCTTCTTTAAAAGGATTCTTTAAAAAACATACAACTGGGTTTTCATAATGGAGAGGAACCATTTGACCATGTAAAGAACCATTTATGCATTCAAATAGTTCTTTGAATGTTCGTAGCTCATATTGCCGTAGAAATATTGTTCATAGAAATATTGCCTTTACTAAAGACCTCTTATCAACCAATTTATAGTATATAGTGTATAGTATAGTTTAGTATAGTATAATATAGTATTTAATAGAATATATACAGTGTTTAGTAGTATAATATAGTTTAATGTGGTGTGTGATATAATATACTCTAGTGTAGCATAGCATAGTATAGTATAGTGGTGTATAGTATAGTGTGGTATAGTATAGTACAGTATAGTGAAGTACAGTATATTTTATTGTAGTATAGTGGTGTATAGTGTGGTATAGAATAGTACAGCATAGTGTGGTACAGTATAGTTTAGTGTAGTATAGTGATGTATAGTGTAGTGTGGTATAGTATAGTACAGCATAGTGTAGTATAGTATGCTGTGGTGTAGTATAGTACAGTATAGTGTAATACAGTATAGTTTAGAGTAGTATAGTGGTGTATAGTATAGTGTGGTATCGTATAGTATAGTATAGTGTAATATAGTATAGTTGAGTGTAGTAGTGTGGTGTATAGTGTGGTATAATATAGTACAGTATAGTGTGGTACAGTATAATTTAGTGTAGTATAGTGGTGTATAGTGTAGTGTGGTACAGTATAGTACAGCATAGTGTAGTATAGTATGCTGTGGTGTAGTATAGTACAGTATAGTATAGTACAGTATAATTTAGTGTAGTATAGTGGTGTATAGTGTAGTGTGGTACAGTATAGTACAGCATAGTGTAGTATAGTATAGTTGAGTGTAGTATTGTGGTGTATAGTAGAGTATGTTCTTTTGGTTGCAGTCTAAGAGGCAGAATGGAGAACAGTTAAAGGGGAACAGTTGAAGAGGCATAAACTGAGAGAGGATTTCTCTCTAAAGACGAAATGTTCATGTTTACTGTTTGCTGGAGAGTCTCTATCTGTCTCCCCTGAGGCTATGAGAATGGATGTGCAGTTTAAGAGTTGCTGTTATTGAGGGTCAGAGAGAGCTTTTCAGATTGAGGCATGTGGTCCTGAGGGTGACTTTGGGATTTGGAGAGACAGGCACCATCCTATATGCAATAAGAATATGTTCCATATTTCTTACATATATGTATGTAACTAATGCTTAATTCATAAACAATGATAATATGGATCTTAAAGGCTATTAAATCCAAATTAAATGAAGCTTTAATGTTTTACATTGCAGTTAAAGTTTATTAGCCATCTGTAAAGCACTTTGAGCTGCCATCAATATTAAAAGGGCTCTATAAATAAAAGACATTTTTATCCTGAAATTGTAGAAATGCACACACACACGCATCCAACAGAAGTGTGAAAGTGTGGAAAGCAAATCTCTCTTCCTTCGTTCACAGTGTGGTAATTATGTCTCATGACTCAGAGAAGACATCTGCATCTGCATCTTGTTCTCTCTCTTAATCCCTTCCCTATCTATTTCACTCTCTATCTCCCTGTCTTTTCCTTTTATCTCTTAGCTGTCTTTCTCTTTTCTCTTTCCATTTCTCTTCTCTCTATATATGTATATCTCTTATATTACTCTTTCTTCTTTTCTCTCTCTCTCTCTCTCTCTCTCTCTCTCTCTCTCTCTCTCTCTCTCTCTGTTACTTTAAAGGAGTTAAAGGAGACAAACACAAATGCTGGTAAAGGATCACTGGTGAGATGTTAAAGGGCCAAAATCACTTTCCCTTGCTTTTTTAAATTTCAAAACATACTGCTCACTCTGACCCCTTACAGGCTACAGTGCAAACACAGCCAATTTTGAATTTATTTGTTTTTGTAATGTCACATATACATGTCACAGTAACACATATACATATATTCATCTATAGCAGTTTTATGCTGACATTATAGATCACTGAAGTCGCACTGTCAATTTTTGTAGTTGACGTCGTGCTCTTATGCCCATACTGGGAACTCTGGGTCTAAAAAGAATTTGTCTATGAGAAAAATTAGTTTTCCTGTGGTGATCAAAACTTTTCCACAGCTGATACATTTTGACCTGTGAATACTTTTTTTTCTTGAACATCATTGGATCTGATCTGAATTATGAGGTCATTGGAACATGACATTTATGAGGACCATGGAACATTTATACAGTGGAAGTATAAATATAACTACATGTGGCATGAAAACAGATGAGGAGGTTGCTCTGCTTAAACTTATTTTTGTTGTTTACAGAACAAACAGGACAGTATTGTTTTGTGCCATTTGGTAATGTTTGTGATAGCTGATCACAACTGCTGCTCCATTTCAGGTGGAACAGGAAAATTGGGAGAAGAAGCTGGTAAAATAGAAGCTGACTTCAGCCTCATAGTTTTAATACTGGTAGAAATCTTTAATAAGGAGACTTAGGCCATAAAATATCTTACTGGTCTATTTGCCTTATTCATTCTGGTTACAGAGAAATTGAGCTTAGACCTGGTGTTCCAAATATGGGGACAACAACACCTACAGAATTATGAATGACTTCAGTGGTCTATAAGGAGCATTTCAGCCTGGACTGCTTTCTGACTAAGGCATGATGCATGGCAGCCAATCAACATTTTATCTGTCACTAAAAAACATTTAGCAAAATTGGGGTCAATTTAATCTTCATTGTCACTTTCTTAGCCAAAGCAGAAGCGTCCATTTACAAAACTGCTCTCATTGCTTTCAGTCATTGTCATATAGTTTTACAGAGCAATAAATACAGAGCTCACAAAAAACATACAAATTCATTTGATAACTGTGCAAAACAAAAGGAAACCATGTCATGGCAGAAAATACTCTCACAGCTATAAATATCTTCAGCATATACATAGTGCAAACTTGTTACCTCAGCAATCAGTGATTATCAGTTGCTCAGGAGCAGTGCATGTCCACTTGCAACGTCACCTCACCACATCATATTCACGTCTAAATAGTAATGAAAATATCCAGTTTTACACAGAACTGTTGACAGTGAGGATTTGGAGGGAGGTTTACATGAGCAGAAAGGCAAAATTTAAACCATACTGAGCTTGTTGGTTACTTGCTGAGCTAACTAGTTTGCTAGTGAGATGGAGGACGACTGCTGCAATCTAAAAAAATAATAAAAGTTTTAAAAATGTTTCTTTGTATTTGAATCTCATTGTAAGCTCCTGTGCAAGAGCAGATGAAAACGTTTAGTAAGGAAAATGGTTCTATTTAGAACTATGAACATTCAAAGAACCCTTTGCATGATTAAGGGGTTCTTTGCATTGTTAAAACATTCTTCAGATTGAAGAAAAGGGTTCTATGTAGGACCAAAGGGTCTTCTATTGTAACAGACTTGACATTGTTATGACAGAAGACTTTTGGGTGCTGTAAAGAACACTTTTCAGCAAGGTTCTATAGAGAACCATCTACAACACATTATGAAGAACGCTTTCATAATGCAAAGGGCTCTTTGAGTGTTCATAGTTCTAAATAGAACCGTTTTCTTTACTAATGAACCCTTGAAGAACCATCTTTTTGAGAGTGTAATTAAAAAGGATGAGGAACTATCCAAGCAGGTGTGCAGTGAGAGATGTTGACAGGACGTCAATTTAAGTTATTTGCTAATGTTAGCATCATTTGTAGCATATCGTAAGTCACAGTTAAGACTATCACTATTTAACCACTGTATTCATCTCAGTATAGCATATAAGTAATAAATAGAAGCTGAGTAATAAAAGAAGATGAAACAGTTTAGAAGATTAGAAAATATTATGTAGCAAGTCAATGCTGTGTGTGTTTCTGTAGCAGGAGAAATACAGTTAGAGTTTAAGGTGGGCTGGTGTGCATTATATAACTCCAGGTCTGAAAACAAGTCCTGCTCTCCAGCACTGAAGGGTTAATCCAGAGCAAGGCTCTGAAAGGCTTTAGGTGTCTTTATCCATTGCTACCTGTCTTATTTAAGCTCATATGTGTTCTACACTGAACCATAATGCCTGTAGCATCTGCATCTGTTCCTCTGTGCTGTTATTATCCTGACAGCAGAGCAGGCCCTGTCTGTGCTTCAGACCTGCAACTTAATCAATTAAATCTCAACCGATAACAAAGCAAAGCTGCTGTTCCTCTGTCCACCAGCGAAAATAAGATTTCATCTGTCTGCGGGAGGAGACAGGACCGGACAGAAGAGAGGGAGGGGGGGATCAAAGTGTCATTAAAGCTCAGAAACACTCCATCAAAACGACATCCGCCTGCTCACAGCTACAAAAACAGTGCACCTGGCTTTGTGCTCTTTAAACAGCCCACAGATCGATTGTCCCTCACTCTAGCTAAACTGATATCATCACAAGAGCTGCAGTTACAGGTACAGAAACATGCCCTTAAAAAGCTGTTCTTCATGGGTTCTTTGATAAAGCTGATGCTTATATATAGCACCATGACAGCTGGAAGACCTATTTGAGAGCTGAAATAGTTCTCTGCAAATTTTCCCCATAGGAAATGAATGGCATATTTGTTGAGAACATTTTAATCTAACTGCCACAAATTATGTCACAAAGGACGTCTCTCACACTGTCCCTCATAGACATTACATACAGAGTGACATACACACTAGCTCACATATATACACACATATTAGCAACCACCAGGGACGCTACAGTAAAGGTGTGACCACACCTTAGCAACCACCTGGGATAACTTAGCAATGGCCTAGCAACAGCTTAGTAACAACATAGGATACTAAAGCAATGGCCTAACAACACCTTCGCCATAGCAATGGCCTAGAAACACCTTAGCAACCACCTGGGGTATCATAGCATGCCCCAGCAACACCTTAGTAATCACCTGGGTCACCACAGCACCTTAGCAACCATCTGGGTCACCATAGCATTGCCTAACAACACCTTAGCAACCACCTGGGATACTATAGCAATGGCCTAGCACACATTTGCCATAGCAATGGCTTAGCAACATCTTAGTAATCACCTGGGTCACCATAGTATAGCCTAATAACACCTTAGCAACCAACTGGGATACAATAACAATGGCCTAGCAACATCTTAGCAGTCACCTGAGATACTATAACAATGGCCTAGCAACACATTAGCAACCACCTGGGATACCATAGCAATGGCCTAGCAACATCCTAGCAACCACCCATAGGTTGCATGGCTTAAATTTTGTTTAGAAAATGTCCCTTTCTAGTCTACAACACAAATATAAACATTTTATTATCCAAAACCACCAGTAAACCTGCACGTGTCTTCTGAGTACGGAATGTTAATGATGACAAAATAGAGGAAAATCAAGGTTTCACTGGGGACTATGTATACCTCCACCTTGAATGGATTAAAATAAATATGTTTTAAACCAAAACCCGTTTACAAAACTATTAATAGCAATAACTTTCTGTGAGGGAGTTTTAGAGGTGGATGTCTGGCTCCTATCACCACCACCACTGTGAAGCTTTTCACACCAAACCACTCTGAATGAACTCTGTTTACATCTCCATGATTTAATTATGCAGAAGGTTTAATTGTGTAAAAATGTGTGGAATTCCCCTTTAAGTACAAGATATTCATTTTTCAGCATCAGGAAAAAAAACAGAAGACATACTTAACAGAAACCTACACAGAAGCCCCAACACCTATCAAATTAGGATCCCATTCTTTTCAGGAGACACACCTCAGTTTCTCAAAGAATCTGCAGACACACCTCCAAAGTTCAGCCTTAGAAGCTGGTTGATCATTTTCTGAAGTAATCAAACACATTCAGTGATGTCAAGGTCTGGACTCTGAGATGATCAGTCCATTGTTGAGAACACCAGCAGCGTCTTGGCTTGATTTGCAAAGGCTCTTCTTTTTTGATAACTTCCTTTTACAATAGTTATCGTAAACAAATTATACTGTGGGTTCCTTTGGTCAGTTGTGCAGCCATCTTGCCATTTTTTTTCTGATAACACTCTGTTTGGAGTGTGTCTCTGAAAAACCTCTAACACTTCACCTAACACATCCCATACACCTCTATCTCAACAAAAATTGGGACACTCTACCCCTACACATGAACATGCAAAATGGAGGGGTAGGGCTGAGTGGTAGGTGTGAGGGCTGAATTGGGATTGAGCCTTAGCCTCATAAAAGTATTTCAGCACTGTGGACAGCGACACTCGCAGTAATGTTTCTCCTCTGTTCTTTTCCAAGCTGATTATTGTTCTTATTATCTGCTAAGGCACTTTATTATTGTGTACCAGTGTTCTAGTTTTGGAAGAGTTGCATTTACACAAAACAGCTAGTAAAGAAACCCATTGTACTGGCTTAGTATGATTCAAATGTGTACATCATTTCTTCTGGAATGAAATACAGTAGCACAATTACTGCCAAAAGTAAGAATAAAAAGGGTGTCATATTAAATATTATTGCTGTCATGTCAAAATTGTGAAGCCCCATATTAAAATAACTAGCAAGGAGCTTTTCATTATAGGAACCTTCGACCAGAAGAAATGGACATAAGAAGGAGTTTAAATGGTTAAACATACAGAGAAGGACAAGCTGAAGGGCTGCATGAAGGGAAAGATGCAGTCTGTTTGTGAAGAGACAGAAACAGAGAAATAGTAATGGATCTGGATCTGACACTGAACAGAGGATCTGAATTACTGACACTCAGACACAGAAATGTTAGGATTCTCAAAAACTACTAGAACCAACCCCCTCCATGAATCTTCGGTCTCTCTCTCTCTCTGTTTCCCTCTCTGTCTCTGTCTCTCTCTCACAGAGAACAGAAAAGATCAATATCTGTATATAAATTCATATATAATTATAAAATGTATGTAATATATATTGATATTTATATATAAATTTAGATTTATATGCTCCCTCCGTCTTTCCCTCCCCATCTTTCTCACTATCCATCCCTCATCTCTTTTTCTCCACTCCTTTTCTGCCTCTTCCTCTTTCTCTCTTATTATGCTTCTCCATCTCTCTCTGTCTTGCGGTCTCTATTTTCTCTTTCTCTCCCTTTTTGTTTCTCCTTCTCATTCTTATGCTCCCTTTTCCTTTCTGTCTTTTTCGCTGCTCCCTCCCCTTTTCTTCTATCTCTCTTCTACCTCTTGTTCCCTCCTCCATCTTTACTCTTTCTTTCCCTGTTCTCTCACTCTCTCCTTCCCTCAATCCTTCCCTCTTTCCTCTCGCTCCATTTTCACCCTCTCGTTGCTTCCCTCATTCTTTACCTCTCGCCCCTTTTCGGTCTATCTAATTTGAATGTCTCTCTCTCTCCCCGCTCTCTTCCTGCATCTCTCTGTTTTGCTCTTTATTTCTTCCCCTCTTGTTCTTTATCTTACTTTTTTATCTCTCTTTATACACTTTCTGATTCTGCCCTCCCTCCTGTTTTCTCTCTTTCCCCCCACACTTTTTCACTGTCCTTCCCTTTTCTCTTTCTCACTCTTTGTCCTGCCCTTTCTGTCTTGCTCTCTCTCTCTCTCTTTTCTCTTTCTCCCCCTTTTCCTTCACACTCTAGTTTCTCCTCATACACACTCTCTTTCTCTTTCCACCTGTTTCTGTCCTCCCTCCTCTTTTCTCTACTTCTCATTCTCTCCCTCACTTCTTCACCATTTTCTCTCATTTTTCTCGTCCTTTCTTTCTCCTTTCTTTTTCTCTCTGACTCTCTATTTCACTCCCTCCTTCTTTTTACTTTCTCGCTCTTCTCTCTCTCATTCCCTCCACAACTCTCTCCCTCCTTCCTTTTTCCCACTCACTCTCTCTTTCTCTCCCTCTCTCCCTTCTCATGTTCTCTCTTTTTGCCCTCTCGTTCGTTTTGCCTTTCTTTGTCTCTCCTTTGCTTCTCTCTCCCTCATTCTCTCTTTCTCTACCTCCTCATTGTCTCTTTCTCTCTCTTTTCACCCTCCCATTCCATCTTCCTCTCTCTCTCTCTCTCTCTCTCTCTCTCTCCCTCCCCCTTCTCTCTCTCTCTCTCTCTCTCTCTCTCTCTCTCTCTCTCTGGTTATGACAGCGAGTGTTCAGTGTGCGATGCAGAAGCAGACGGTGCGGACGCTCTCTCTGATCCTCTGCATGCTCTCCTACCTGCTGGTGGGCGCCGCCGTCTTCGACGCGCTGGAGAGTGAGACGGAGAGTGAGAGGAAGCGCATGCTGGAGCAGAAGCGTGGCGAGATGAAGCGCCAGTACCGCTTCAGCGAGGAGGATTACCGCGAGATTGAGCGGGTGGTGCTGCAGGCGGAACCCCACCGTGCCGGCCGCCAGTGGAAATTCGCCGGCTCCTTCTACTTCGCCATCACCGTCATCACCACCATAGGCAAGTTTGGGTCCTTTCACTGACGTCCATAGTGGACAGAAGGAGTAGATTCCTTCATATTGTAGAAGTTGCTGAGCCACAGGTCTGCACACGCTTCACCAGCCGGTCTGCTGCCGGTCTGCTGCACCAGCGTGGCCACTTTATTAGAAACATCATTCCGGCTTGAGTGCTGACAGATGATGCTGCCATCCAGGCTGTCGCACCAGCATCACTCACAGTCCAGTTTAATAGCAACACCACCACAGGCAAGAATCAGTTTATAGGGAAATTCCACCAGTTTTTCGAAATTTCTGCATAATTCAGTAACTAGAGCGGTTTGGGTTGAAATATTTCAGATTTCTGTACAGTGGTTGTCCTAGGAACCAGGGCTCACCATGACTTCAACACAAATATAGACATTTTATTTACTATATAAATCCACCAGTGAACCTACACATGTCTTCCCAGCTTTTACATGGAATGTTGATGATGGGAAAACAGTGGAAAAGTTTTCTTTAGGGTCTGTTTTTCCTAACAGCAACCTGCATGTAGCCTTCCACCTTTAAAAGGTCTTAAAATGTGTTTTAAGCCAAAATTTTCTCAGCATATTCAAATTAATTTAATGTACTAATTTTCTGAGAGGAAGCTTTTAGAGGTCGACATCTGGTTCCTATCACCACCACTGACTTTGTTTACATCTTGATGTATGATTTAATCACACAGAGTTTTTCAGTGGAGTTGTTGTTTCTGTTGGTGAGATTAATGTAGAACTGCGGTGCATGGCATTATAGAATATGAATATATTTAATAAAAATGTTTAAACTGACATTTGTGCAAATTATGCACAAAACTGTTTGTAAAATCTGTATTCGGTATTCTATGCATATACAGTGCACAACATGGTGACTAAATATTTGATTGTGTTTGAATATAGTTTTTCTTTGTTTACATTAGCTGAAAAAAATTTATTTGTAAGTTTGGTAAGATTAAAAGTCAACATTTTCATATGTAAACTGACAGTAAAATACGATTGGAGTGCATTTTTTTAATGCAGAAAAATGCTTGAGGATAAAGGACTATGTATATTTTATGTCTTTTGAAATATATATTCATATTTTATGTAATTATTATCTCTCTTTGCTTGTGTGTTGAAATAAATGCTGTAAACAAGCATCATTATATTCTTAACTACTATTCTTAAGGCAAGTTGACTACATAAAATAATTCAAAACAGGTAAATAAATATCTAATAATAAGTTAGATACTTTTAAAATATTCTTAATTTGTGTCAAAAGGACAAATATTACATATATTATTACATATATCTACCACTTTATTAGAAACACCTTCATTTAACTTCCACTATCCATCCATCCAAGCCGCTTCCCCCTCAGGGTCGTTGACTTCCACTATCTGGATACTTTATTGGAAACACCTACCTTCTTCTTCCACTAACTGGACACTTTATTAGAAACACCTTCTTGGTGCTACCACTCACTGGCCAACTATTAGAAACATCTACCTTGTAATTCCACACACTAGCCACTTTATTAGAAACACCATGTACTTCCACTAACTGGCCACTTTATTAGAAACACCTACCTTATAGCTCCACTATGTAGGCATACGGTTACAGACTGTAGCATATTTGCTGCTGCAGTTTATCAGTCCTCCTCCTCATCATTCATTATTGGACAGTTTCTGACTACAGGAGTGCTGTTGTCCAGATATTATTTGGACGGTGGTGTATTCTCAGCACAGCAGTGACACTGACATGGTAGTGTATGTTGTGTTCATATGAATGTATCAGACACAGAGGTGTTGCTTAGGTTTCTGTGAATCAACAGTGTCTAACTATGCACCAGCAAGGTGGCACTACAAGGTAGGGGTTTCTAAAAAAGAGGACGGTGAGGATATACATCAATTGTCTGACTGTGGTCTTTCTTCATTGCAGGTTATGGCCATGCTGCTCCAGGAACTGATGCTGGCAAAGTCTTCTGCATGTTTTATGCTGTCCTGGGCATCCCTCTGACCCTGGTTATGTTCCAGAGCCTGGGTGAAAGAATGAACACTTTTGTCCGGTTCCTCCTCCACCGAGCCAAGCAGTGCCTGGGCTTCCGGCGGACGGAAGTATCCATGGAGAACATGGTACTGATCGGCTTCCTGTCTTGCTTGGGGACACTTTGTGTAGGAGCGGCTGCCTTTTCCCACTTTGAAGGTTGGACCTTCTTCCATGCCTACTACTATTGCTTCATCACCTTGACTACAATTGGCTTTGGAGACTTTGTGGCATTACAGAAGAACGAGGACCTTCAGGAGAAGACACCCTACGTGGTCTTCAGCTTCATGTACATCCTGGTCGGGTTGACGGTGATTGGGGCCTTCCTCAACTTGGTGGTGCTGCGATTCCTGACAATGAATAGCGAAGATGAGAGAAGGGATGCTCAAGAAAGGGCTTCAATGAAGAGATGTCAGAACCTGGGATTCCTAGCTGATGGAAGAGACAGGCACAGCCATAGTACCCTCTTTCTGCCAATGGAGGAAGGCACTAGCTGTACCAACCTAATTCCATCCCCAGCAGATGAAAGATACTCCCGTCCGACCCTGCCACGGCTTCCTTCAAGCCCATCCCATGAGCAATCTTGCTTAAGTTCCTTCTGCTCCTACGTTTGCTACCGCCTTGGCTTGAGCAACAGCATCATCCCATCCCAACATGAGCATCCCAGCTGCCACATCAAATCAGTCTACTACAACTCCATTTCTTACAGAATCCATGGGGATTCCCTGATCAGAGACAACACTGGGCTTTCTTCCCCAGGTAGCAATCTTTCTCCTGGGCACAGCTTTAGAGAATTCCCCCGCTTACGGAGGAAGTCCGTGTAACTTGCCTCATTTTAAGCAGGCTTCATTTTAAGACAGTATTTGCACAGGTTGGATGGTGGATATTAAACACATCTATTTTTGTAGCACACAAAACAAAATAGACAATGATATACAACAAAGGTCTTTCCAAGACAATCTAAAACTTGCTGGGATATTTGTGAACAGGTTATACATTAATCACCCCATGAGGGTAATTCTTCTATTTCTATAAGCAAATGTCAAACCTTAAAGTCCCAGGGAATCTAAGCCCATGTTACCTTTTTAGGTAGGTCTTGCTTGTCCTATAAATAACATACCAGTGACAAATAAATGGTCACTGAAATTCTAACAAGCTAACAACCAAGCGAAAGCCAACCTAGCACACATAACTGAGCTGTCAAGCTACCTCATCTCCCACTGTTTGTTTATTCAGCCACCCAGCCATTTCCTGGATGTACTTCCAGCAGTAAACTGAATAAGAACCATACCTTCTGTATAAAAGATGGTTGTTTTTAGTTAGCAGACACAGTAGTCTCCATAAAAGGTATTTTTGCTGTCTGTCACAGCATGTTGGGGTTAATATTAAGTCATAAATATGAGCTCAAAATGCAGCCTGTCAGCTTATATTTGATATTAATTGAATATTTGCATCCAATTCAGTTGAACAACGCTGGAATTACAACCATTTTCATACACAGCCTCTCATTTTAGGGGGCTCAGAAGTAACTGAACAATCATACATTTGTCATTTTTTAAAAACTTGATTGCAGATCCTTTGTAGTCAATGATTGCCTGGAGTCTGGAATCCATAGATACTCGGTTTCTTACCTGGTGATGCTCTGCCAGGCTTTTACTGTCTTAGCTGGCTTCTGATCAGTTGCCTGCTTGATTGAGACTGAGGTCAGAAGATTAACTTGGTCATTGCAGGACATTCCACTACTTTGCCTTAAATAGTCTTGGGTTGCTTTCACAGCATGGTTCGATTAATTTTCCATCTGTACTGTGAAGTGCTCTCCAATGAGTTTTGAAGCATTTGGCTGAGTCTGAATAGATAATAGAGGTCTATACACTTCAGAATTCATCCTGTCAGCAGTCACATTTTCAGTAGATACAAAGTAATCAGTTTCATTGGTAGCCATACATGCCCGTGCCATAACACTACCTCCATCATGCTTCACAGATGATTCCTTCCTTTCTTCATGCTATTCTATTTCCATCATTCTGGTACGTTATTCTTTGACTCATCTGTTTATAAGATGTTGTTCCAGAACTGTACAGGCTTTTGTAAATGTTTTTTGGCTTCCTGTTTTTGGTTTACATCTTGTAGCAAACCCTCTGTATTCACTCTGGTGAAGTCTTCTCTTGATTGTTAACTGACACAGATGTGCTGACCTCCTAGAGGGTGTTCTTGATCCGGCCAGTGTGGCCAAGTGTGTGTTCCTTCTTTTTAAGAATGTACCAAATAATTGGCCACACCTAATGTTTTTGATTGCTCCTGAAGATGGCTTAGGCTGTAGACTATATATCTGCTCACTTTGGGGCAGATAATGAGGGAATAACACACACCTGGCCATGGAACAGGCGAGCAACCAAATGTCCAGTTACTTTTAAGGCCTTAAAAATGAGAAGCTATGTATGAAAATAGTTGTAATTCCTACAATGTATGTAAATACTCTTAAATGAAAGTAGAAAGTCTGTATTTTGAGCTCATATTTATTATGTAATCCCAATATTGCTAAAGATATCTACAATGTCAATAACTTTGTCAATGTCCAATTATTTATGGACCTGAATGAATATGTTGAATATGTTTCTGCACGCTTGCAAAGTTGTGTTGAGTTATGCTTCACTGTGTTGGGTTAAGGCATATGATCAAGCATTAGAATATTAAGTCACACCCAGATACTACCCAGACAAGTAGGATCAGGAGTTTTTAAGCAGTGCCATTTTTTTCATCCACACTTTGCTGAATGTTTAATGTATGATTCAAAGTTAGTATCGTACAAGCACTTTTAAGATTTTACTCTGCTTTCTCTGGGACTTTAAGACAATAACACAAAATAAGCCCATCATGGTCTAGAGTTTCACAAGAATGCTTTTTTCGTAGCAGCTCTCTAAGTTTATGCCTGCGGGAGATCATGCTGTTCTCCACATTATAACAGCTATTACACTCTTGCTAAATGTGTTTTTTTTATGCAACAGAATCACCCGGAAACACCTGCACCTCCAAATTGGCATCAGTCTTCCCCATTAGGGAAAAGAGAGCTGTTTTACAAACAAGCCTATTATTTTCAATGTGAAAGACCCTTTTTAGGCAATGCCAAGGGATCAGCTTTTGACTGGCCTTGTTCTAACCAATCGATTTCCACTTTATTCCTTTGTGAATTCATGTTGGACTTCTTTCTGTACTCCTTTCTAGCTAAGCGTTAATTACTGAAGGCAAAAGATCATCCTCCTACGCCATATATTTTTAGAAAGCCTAGCCCTGCCTGGTTCTGTATATTCGAAAGAAGTGATTGATTTACAAGAGATGCCTGTACTGTACATGAGAAAATGGCACATGATCATGTTTAGCTGGATGTTTTAAGAGTTTTTGTATCTTTTAATTGCATGCAAATGCAAATGCATGGCCAAATGAATGTGATGGGAGAAAGCCTCGAAACAAGACAATCACGTCTGCATGAAAATAATAAGCTCTCAATTATGATCCCACTGGGAGACATTTCTATTTAGAGTGATCCCTTAATTTCTCAAGCGAAAATGAAAATGATAAGTGAAAATGAAAATGAAAATCCTTTAATTCTCCTTCTTAGCGCTGTCTGAGACGCAAAAGAAAAGGGGCTGTAACATGGAGATACTCAGTGCCTGAGTGAAAAAGACTTTGCTAACTTTTCGTTTTATATTTATGAGGGTGGCATTTGATGATATTAAATTTGCACCAGAGGAATGGCTCTTGGCCCTAAAACTGAAGGGTTTTTCACTGGCTGCTGTCAGCAGCATTCGGAGCCAATATCAATTCTGCATGCATTAGCATGTCCTGGAAATGGAGATGATTTATACTGATGTAGCACATGCTTGCATCTGAGTTTCATGCTTAAATGTCATTGATGATAATTGCCTGTGCTGCTACAATGCACATTCTGTATGGGTTCAACCTGAAAACATTTGTCCTGATAGCACACAAATGACAATAACTACTGTATACAATAGCTACACTCACACAACCTATCACAATGAGCTGTCTTTCCTTTAGTCTAATAGGCCCTTTTCACAAGAAAGGGAATGGCGTAAATGCTGGGTAAAACAAGTTCCACTATTGCTTTACAGACCATTATTAATCTGAGAAATCCGGGCGTTCATATCACTTCAGCTCACTTTATTTTTGTCATAGTTGCCAAGATTGGAACTCAAGGTTGTGTCCAGAACAGATGGAGAACCAAACACACAACAATGTGTGAGTCCAAACTAATTAAAGGATGTAAATGCTTTGTCAATGGATGGGTGAAAATGACCTTAACCAGAATACTAGATTAGAGCTGGTAACTGGAGATGTTGAAACAGCTTGCTAACAATAACTAGGTAGTTAACAAAAAGCAAGAGGGGAGGCACACAGTGTCATCATGGTTTGTGGCATCCCTGTAGTATCACTTTTACACAAACACCTGCTACAGTGAACGAACATCTGCTTGCAAAGCCCTCGCTCTCTCAGATGCCGACAGCTTTTGAGGGAGAAAATGAAAACTGTTCCTCTGAAAGTGGTTGTAGCAGCAACTTTAGAGCATGAACTGCACGTTAACTTTAGAAAGCAGCATTGAAATGCTGAGAGGTTTTTTCCTCCGTATGACAAAGTTTATTCCTTTGTTAACTGCACAGGCTCGTTTCTCTTCTGCTCATGGCCAGCTGACAAACCACTGAAACTGAGATAAGGTTATTTTTGTTTCAAACTCAATCACCTGAGTGAGCTGAACATGGTCTGCTTGTCATCATTGTTATTGTTATTGCTTTAGTGGAAGCAACATTACCAAGCAATGACAACTTCCAGTAGAAAAAATGCAGAAATGTGAAAAGGGCCTATCACTTTATTCTTATGTGAAATCATGCTGGACTTCTTTCTGTACTCCTTTCTAGCTAAGCGTTAATTACTGAAGGCAATCCTCCTATGCCATATATTTTAAGTAAACCAGCTATGCCTGGTTCCCTATATTCAAAAGAAGTTATCGATTTGCAAAAGATGTCTGTACTGTACTGACGTAGCATGTACCTGCATCTGATTTTTATGCTGACACATAAAGATAACAAAGTCAGCAACACTGTTAGGCCTCATTGTACATATAAACTGTACAGTTGAATACAAAATTTTGGTCAAATGACATGATTTTATTGTTGAAGTCAAATAAAGTTACACATCCTCTTCAGAAAACATACTCAAGTATTTTTCTGCAAAGTTTAAAGCACAATTTCTATTTTTTGCTAAGTTTAACCTATTGAAAAAAAAACTTTATTATTACATTTAATATGCCAGAACTTGTGCACAAGCCACATTTTATGTTGTATTTTCCCCCACTGTGTTAAATAAACGGTAATTGTGTATTAAATTATGCAGAACATAGGGCGTCCAAACTTGCACTGAAGAATAAATGTACAATGACATAATCATGTCTTGGTCATACTAGATGTTCTATGCTGTCATATGCTGGCATGACAGACTGTTTTCAGTCACATAACAGAGAGTGTGTTTACATATACTCAATAACTGCAGAAAATCAGATTTTGTCAAAAATTCATTCAGCGTGTTTACATGTATTTGGATAATCAGATAATGGGTAAACTACAGGTCTACACGAGCCAGGCAGTAATTAGTTTTCTGCTTTGCAATTGACCAAAAAAAAAATCATAGAATATGTTGTGACATAAACCTCATTTTAGCGGAAAACAGGAGATGAAGAATATTTAAATACTTCATTTTGTCAAGCATGTAGTCATTTTCAGTGGTGTGTTGCATCTCGTGGGTGCTGTGTTAAACTCTGCTTGCTGTTTCTGGGAGATGTGCAAACTGAACGAAACGAAAGAAATCAGAGTAAGAGTTCACATACACTGATGTGAACTCCTTAATCAGATTTCTAGGCCTTAATCTGATCTGAAAGTGCTGAAATCTGATTATGATTGGATTTTTAAGTGCATGATAGCACACTCAGTGTTGTGTAGCCATTACAGTAATTGCAGGACACGTATCATAATGTTTGATGTCATGACAGATTACATCATGCTAATTTCTACTATGTGTGATCATGACCTCAAACAATGACATCTGCCATGACAGTTCAAGGCCACCAGATGCACCTAATCTTATTCTGAAATTCTTTTGTTTTTAATGGAGCATGCTTCAATTTCTCAGCATTTTGCCATTATTACATTCAATCAAAGACATATGGAGACCACAGAAAGCAACAGTAGATCACATGCAGTGTGCTTACATGGAGAAAGGCAGCCAGTCTTTTAGATAAACAGTACACAGGCTAATGAAAACAGCAGAGATCAGTTAGTTCATGCTGGTCTGGTGCTGCTTTAGCTGGTCACCTAGCATGGTTATGCTTTTTGACCAGCTTACCGGCATCAGAAACACTGGTTTTGGTGTTGACCAGTGTTGCTGGTCCATGCTGGATGATGCTACGTGTGCGTTCGTCATACAGTGGCCTTAACAGTAATGGGACTTTTGTATCTGTTATATTACTGGACATAATCTGTCATGACAGCTTATAAGAGCATATGACAACTGTCATGGTTATGTCAATGTTATGTGAATATTATGCAGCAAGGTTCACATAAAGTGATGTTTCTTCTTCTTTAGTTACAAAGCCTGAAACCACATAAGCAGCTCTATTTATTACACATCCAGTCCCTCAAGCTTGATATCCACGAACATGTATATCCACGAAAAGTGAACTATATTTCATTCCTACGCATTGTACGTATCCTGGAAATGGTCTTTTAGCCAAATATGTACTAATTCATCTTAAGACCAGGCTGTTTACTGAGCTGGGCGATGCTGCTTTTAGCTAGTGGTGCAAATGTTTGGCTGTTTTCTTAAATGGTTTTGGTTGTTTTAACCAAACTGGTTGTCTTTCTTCTCATTCTCTCTCTGGCACTTGGCTACATCTAAAATAAGGATCCCCATCCGTGTAAACCCAAGCTTAAATAAAGAATACCATGATGATGATCAGTGTGCGAAAAACCCCTTAGTATTTGGGGGGGTCCCATGCTGGCTGGCTACTTCAGTGTTTACAGCCTGCTAACTCACTCGCCATAGTGGCATTGATGCTTTAATGGCAACAAAATGTTTGGTTTTTACAGTTATTCTGGAAATGCTCTATTTTAGCTTATTTTAGTTAATACACTCTTCCACACATTAATTGAGATCTACTTTGGTCTTTGGTTTGAGAAATGAGTAACAGTTGACTTTTCCTTCCAGTTGCTTAAGAAATTGGGCTAATTTTCAGATTTTACAAATATACTACGACATATTGTAAAGTTTTTCAGAAGTATCTCAGGCATAGTTACAGTTGCTAGGCTATGACCAACTGGGTGAGCTAGTCTGCTACAGTGCCACCCAGTGCTGCTAAAAGACAGGAGGTCTGTATTTCGCACCTTGATGATAATGATAATGATGATGATGATGATGAAAATGATTTGAGATTATTTAATCATTTGCAGCAGACATTGCATTATTTAGGTATGCAGTTAACACAATGCTTACTGGAGACTAAACATACGTTACTTTTTAGCTACATTAGCCTCGTAGCTTCAGACACCAAACATGTCTTGGCTGATCGACTACATTTGAGGCAAAAGGAAAAACTGGGTAAATCAGATTTCTTGCCAACTTATCACTGAACTAAAGGTGACCCAGGTGGCAGTTAAGAGGAGGTTTAGCTTGGCGGCAGATATGACAAGGTTTCCACAAAAATATTGAATCATTCCCTTTTTGTTTGAGAATTGCATGTCTGTGCTGTTTCTCTGCTTGCCAATGTAACACTTTATTTTGATGGTCCATTGTGTGATGACGTTGCAGATGTTCACCTTATCTTTAACTGTCTTTAACTTAATATCCATTTGACCATTCAACACTTACTTTTACACTAATGTAGGGGACTAATCAAGATCTCTGCATTATTTAATGGTTATGATTAAAACAGCGTCATTCAGAGTGGTTTGGTGTGAAATGCTCTCTTTTAGAGAAACTTACAGTCGAATTGTTCACAGTAGTGGTGATAGGAACCAGACGTCTGACTTTATTTACATCCCAACGATTGAATTGTGCACATTTTGAATTACTGGTGCAATTCCTCTTTAATGTCAACCCAAAACCTAAACCAAATCCCCAAATTCAGACCTAAACCCAAAACTGGTTCTTATCATAAAGCTGATGCTGTTCGTTATTATGAAAGCTCATTCCTGCCAAACACAGGAGAAAAAAAAATCACCTTTTTCCCTTCACTGACTCTGACAGGAGCATGGCAAAACAATGACTATCTGAAAAAATGATTAAATATTTTAAAAATAATTACTTATTTTCTTGAAGCAATTAATGAATTTCACAACATATTGATTTTAGTATACAGAAATAATTATTGTCTTAAAATATTAACTTACTACATTAAAATAACTTCTTGACTTAAAATATTGACTTATTTTCTTGAAATAGACATCTAACTACTCCAAATATTAACTTACTATCTTGAAATACTGAATTATTTTTATAAGATGGATTACTACATTATTTGTATGAGATGTTATGTCCAAATAAAACAATGTCATCACATTTCAAGATAGCAAGTAATTATGTCCAAGTAATTTGGAATTAGTTTGAGATTTTAGTATTTTAATATTGTCTTTGTTTTGACATAATAAGTCACTATTTTGAGAAAATAAGTCAGTATTTTGACACGCAGCTGCAGATATAAAGAGAAAACTAAATCTTTTCTCCCCTTTAAGTAACAGGAATGCACTTCTGTAGTTTCGAATTAACAGGATGAGACAGTGTTGATTTGTAAACGCTATTTTAGGGCTTCTAACATCTGGCCAGAACGGAGAGAACAGAATGTTTGGAGCTAATGCTGGATCACAGTTCTGTTTATACTGGTTTTTAAGGAGCACTACATTCATACAGTGCAGCACAGCAACATAAAATTTCACCAGATTGTTTCTCTACATATTTTTGTGTAGAAAAGCTACAGTGGACCACCAGAATAAAGCATAACTGTCCTGATAAGTGACCTGGTTAGTATATATGCTGTATGTTTTGAGTGTTTGTTGTGGAGCTGCAGCTGCTTTTCACACCACTGATTCAGATTTTTTCCTCTGCTGAGTTCAGAGACTGAAATAGCCTTGAGGAAGCGTCTCAGACCCTCTCACTCAAACACAGCGGCCTGTCATGATCAGTAAACGCAGCGCGTCGTTTACAGGAGGACGATCTTGTCTTACTGAAGCCTCCAGCTCTTTTCTACAGCACTGACTGAGACTCATGTAGCGCTCGCAGATCAGGGATAAGGCCTGAATACCTGATGGAGCAGTTAAACACCTGAATAAATCATATAATTGTACATCTAAGTGTACAGTACAGCAGCCTGCCTGCCATCACTGCTGAGTGGACTGTACATTTAATATGCATTACCCCCCCCCACACACACACACATATATATATCACTTTCTACTTCTTTCTCTTCTCTCTCCTGTCTCATTCCTTTACTGTCTTCTCTCCCTTTTACTTTGATCTTTCTCTCCTACTCTCACTTTTTTGTTCCTTCTTTACTTTTTGCTTTCTCCCTAGTCCACTCTTCCTTTTTTCGTTCACTTCTTCTTCGTCCCTTCTCCTTACTTCTCGTTTCTTTCTTGCACGTTTTTTTCTTCTTCTCTGTTTCCAGCTCTCTCGTAGGGGCTAATTCATCTTTTTTTCTTTCTCTATACCTTTAACTTCTTTCTCCTGTCTTTCACTCCATTTTAACTGTTCTTTCTCCTTTTATTTCTCTCCTCCTCGCTTGCTTTTTTATTTCACTTTTCTCTCTCTAGTTCACTCTTCCAATCTTTTTTCTTTTGTACTTTCATTTTTTTTTACCTTTTCTCTTTCTATTTCTTGTTTTTTTTCTTTCTCTAACTACCTTTTTCTTTCACCAAATCTCCCCCTCTATTATTTTCATTTTTCCTCCTTGTTTCACTCTCTTTTGCTTTAACAATCTCTTTCATAGGCCTGAACAATGTTTTGGGGGAAAAGTCACACTGTGACCTTTTATTATTTTCTTTTTTTTTTGCACAAGACGTAATGAGATACTTGAAAAACAAAGAAAGGAGTAAGCAAAAAGAGTGACAGTCACAATTATAAACATATTTGAAACCCAAAGAACCTCTGTAACTGGTCAAAATGCTCACAACACACACAATAGAACTGTGATTGGCTGGAGGGTTCATTTGCATATTCAAGCTTCTGTAATATCAGTATCACTAAGGCTAATACCAGGGTAATGACTGACAGTTAACTGCGCAGGCCTTTGATTGATTTAAGCTCAAATCTACAGAGAATTTGAATTTTTTGTTTTATTTCTCACTTTTTTCCAAAATAATTCGCTGACCTGGTCAGTTTTGCATAAACATGTTGAAATCTGTTCATCCAGGGATTCAATTTGCATCAGAACAGTTTTATTGATTACAACAAGATCACCATAGAATTCAGCTTTTAGATCAGTTTCAAATCAGCAACAAACCATGACAACACACCTAAACTCAGTTTCTACTATTAATAACACTGCATTGTAATTGCTCTATTACTGATAAAGAGTCCAAATATAACACAAACACTGCAAATTAAACAGCTACACCTTTACCACAGTGCCATTTTATATAACTGGACATTCATTCCACAAGTCAGGACAATCACATCAGCCATCAACTCACACACGATTGCTCAGGAACAAAATTTCGTCGTTTTAACACTTCAGAGACACAGACAGAGAAGAGAGGAGGAAACGTGAGCACAGAGCTTTTGAACATCTGTATGTACACATCATAACGATCGTATAATTGCTATAAATGACTCAAAGCGCTGGTGTGCACTATAACTGGCAGACAGCAACAGAAGCTCCATTCCATCTGTCATGTAGGCCATCTGCTGCACACAAAAGGTAAAAAAAAAAAAAAAGAAAAAAAAAAAAAAAGGGGACTTTGATCAAATCCTTCCGAATCACTGTGATCTTCCTCTCCGTCCCATCATCGCGTTCACCGTCAGCATGGAAAGACTGACTTAACTGCATATAAATTGCAGCGGCTGCTGTGCTGTTCCCTTGGCAACATCATTTTCCGAGCCGCAGTACAGTGCGCTGTGGTGCGACGCATTGGATTTTCCATTATAGTACAGGTTTGTATGCTATTGACAGTGCATCAGTAGTGCAGACCAGTCAGGATTTATGACTGTCGGAAAAGGTCTTACTTGAACATACAAGCCAAGTTAAAAGTAACGGGTGCCATTACTTTTTCTTTTTTTTTTTTTAGATTGAAAATCTTGTATTTTCCTTACATTAAAGGGCCCATATCATGGGGGGAAAAAAGAACAACCACATTTTCCATATGCATCTGAAAGAAAGCACTTCAACGTAGTACGTAAAACTGTAGTTTTAAAATGTACCACTTAAGTTTTGAATAAGTTTTTCAAAATGGCAGAAAAAAACCCCACCCATTCTTGCTGAAGTTATAAGAAGTTGTGGCAACACTTTATTTAGAGTGATCCTTTGTAGATAATTAAACTCTTCACAGAGTATAAGTAGCACATCAGCAACATCAGTGAAGTAGTAGCAGTGAAGAACCTGAATACAATGAAGTAAATATCTTGATGTTCTGTTGATGCATCTACTTAATGCATCTTCCTAAACCTGGCCCCAATCCTAACCCCAAACCCAAAACCTAATGCTAACTCATGTTTTGACATGTTACTGAGAGTCTGTTGAGTGTTTGTTTTAACTGTAAGGATCACTCAAAATAAAGTGTCAGACACTCGTTTTTCAGCCTGGAATGCTTTGTGAATAAGGCACAATACACGTCAGCCAATCAGAATCAAACCCATTCACATTTTTATTAAATGTAATAAAAATGTGCTAAACTCCAATGTATAAAAATATGTCGGAAATTATTTAAGGATTAATTGCAGTCGTTTGTGTTTAGAGGTAATGGGTGCCTCACCTTTGGCTAGATTTATGGACGTAATCCTACACACGGGTTCTCCAAGGATCCCTTAATGAAGAAAATGGTTCCACATAAAACCATGAACACTCAAAGAACCCTTGACCAAATTATTTTGATATACTACATTTCCCAATTTCTCAGAATAGTAATGTCATCATTACAATCATTTCATTAATATTTTAAGACAGCTATTTTGATATACTAACACAGTAAGTCATTATTTTAATATACTAAGTTACTATTTTCTTTATACAGAACCATCTACAGCACATTCTCGGTCAATCAGAAGAACCATTTCATGATACAAGGATCACTTTAAATCATGCAAAGGATGCAGGGAGTGTTCATGGTTCTATAAAACAACCACTCTCTTTACTAAAGAACCCCTGAAGATTTTTTTAAGAGTATATTCTTGGACATGGTGGTAATGCCAGTGATTTTACTATGTGATATATTTCACCCATTACTGCGCAACCTCATTACCATTAATCCTGGACTGGTAATCTGGCCCTTCATGTCAAATCCATGCCAAACTCATTTTTCTTTGCTCCTAGCACTCTCTAGTGGTGCCAGACGGTAATTCTCCAAACTCTTCTTTTCCATACATTCCAGATGTTGGCCTCTGGGTGGCAGTATTGCCACAAAAATCCAAGTTAGGGTTTCAATCCAAGTTAGTGCACATGAAGTAACAGGCACCATTTTCATATTGGAAAAGCTTTCCCTTGTCATCGCTGTGAGCCCTTGCTTGCCGGCACCGGCACCGGCACCGGCACCATCTGTGACGGTTCACGCTGCCGTTTTTGTTCACACCGCCCCAGCTGGGGTGACGCGTGTCTGATCTTCCTCAGATAAGAATAGAACAAAGCCTCTGGAGGCGTTCAGTCAGACAAGGGCCCACACTTCTATTTCATTAATCAGGAAATCTTCTTTGGTGGACAAAATGTCGTTATAAAATGTGTCGCACTTCTGACTTCGACCCCGGATCAGGTCGCTGTTCAGCCACAGTCCAAACCTGCCCCTGAAAAGAAGGTGGAACAGGACAAGAATGATTAGTAGTCCAACGTGGGACCAGTTTTAAGTTTTTCTGACCTCTTTGATTCAACTGATTCTTTACACTCTTAAAAAGATGGATATTAAAATAAATAAAACCAACACTTAAATAAAGCTTTGCTAAACAAAGGGGTATTTGCATGAAAGAGTTCTTCAAATTGATGGAGAACGTGCCATATATGGTTCTACATAGCACCAAAAACAGTTCTGCTCTAGTTACGATCTCTTTTTTTGGTGCTATAGAGTCTTTTTGAAAATGCTCTATATAGAACCATCTATGGTACATTTTACATCAATCTGAACCATTCCACCATGCAAAGGGTTCTTTGAGTGTTCACCTATTTTATTTACTAAGAACCCTTGAACCATCTTTTTAAAGTGAGTATGAAATCTCAAATCTCATGATTCAGATTATTTTGGAATCTCATGGAATTATGCAGTCATATGCAAAAGTATGAAGAGGTGTAGCCATGTTATATACTGTTAAAGTAAAAATAAGTTAATCATAATTAGTTATGTCCTCTATAGTGGATACACTTAAATATGACATTTGTCTGCTAATGTTTTTGGATAAATTTATTAGCAGAGTTAACATAATGAACAAAATTGAAACATAATATAAAGTCTGCCATAGCTTTTACATAGCCCACCTCTTCCCCTTCTTCACCCCACTACCCCTCCCACCACCAATATAAGATTCAGCAAATAAACAGTGATTGTGCTTTCGAATGGGCAGAAGTGTGTTCTCTGTAGAGGACCTGAGACTTATTCTTATTTAGGAAATAAACAACATTATCGGACCAGTGGGCACCCAAGCTTTTGTATAATTAAAATATAACTGGAGAAACCATTTACACTACAAACACTACACATTTCAAAAATGCCTGAACATTTTTATTTTGGGAAATAAATGCTAAAAATGTCCATACAATACAATTCAAAAGTTTGAACACTGGTCAAATTACATTTTCTAACAACATGTGAAAATAAATACTGTGTCATCTACAGGGAATGTAACTGTGGCATCATTCGACAAATCTTCCTACATAATGTATATTTGCTAAGTTTATCATATCGGAAAGCACAACATATAAAATGTGCCGTAACTTTTGCACAGTCTATATTTTATGTTAATGTTCTCCACCGTTTGTTAAATTCAGCAAATAAACTGACGACTGTATGATTTACACGTCGAAGAATTCAAATGTCAAAACTTTGCGCCGCACACAACTGTACTTTATAATCAATCAACATTACAAAATCTATGAAATTGAATCACAACATTAATGCACTTTCAGCTCTAATTATCATAAATACAAAATGTATGTACAGCAGTTTATTTATTGGTGTGTGATTATTTTATAATACCTTCCTCCGCCGAAAAGCAAGGAATCCACGCTTCCTTTAATGAAGTACGAGTTGTCACCTGTCCATTTGTAAACCTGGGGGGAGAAAAAAAAAAAAATGAACAGGTTGTGATTTTTCCAGCCAAAACATTAAAATACCTCTTACTGTAATCCCTGCACATGAGGAGCTTGCTAGTTAGTTAATGAGCTGAATCAAAACAGAAAGATGTGCAGAGTGGCCCAAAGAGAAGGATCAAATCTACCGCAAATTAGATTTTAAAAGCTGTTTATCTGGGCAGTGTTTGTGTAGAAAAACACTAATATAAAAGCTAACAAATAATATATACACAAAATATACACACCGATCAGGCATAACATTATGACCACCTCCTTGTTTCTATTCTCACTGTCCGTTTTGTCAGCTCCGCTTACTATATCGGTGCACTCTGTATTTCTACAATTACAGACTGTAGTCCTGCCTGTCTGTTTCTCTGCATACCTCATTAGCCCCCTTTTACCCTGTTCTTCAGCGGTCAGAACCCCATCCATAGACCCTCACAGAGGAGGTACTATTTGGGTGATGGATCATTCACAGCTGTGCAGTAACAATGATGTAGTGGTGGTGTGTTAGTGTGTGTTGCGCTGGTCTGAGTGGATCAGACACAGCAGTGCTGCTGGAGTTTTAAACACCATGTCCACTCAGTGTCCACTCTATTAGACACTCATACCTTGTCGCTGTAAAGTCAGAGACGATAGCTCATCTGCTGCTGCATAGTTTGTGTTGGTCATCCTCTAGTCCTTCATCAGTGGTCACAGGACGCTGACCGCAGGACGGTTTTGGCTGGATATTTTTGGTTGGTGGACTATTCTCAGTCCAGCAGCGACACTGGGGTGTTTAAAAACTTCAGTAGCACGGATGTGTCTGATCCACTCAGACCAGCACAACACACACTAACACACCACCACATCACTGTTACTGCAGTACTGAGAATGATCCACCACCCAAATAGTACCTGCTCTGTGAAGGTCCATGGGAGGTCCTGACCACTGAAGAACAGGATAAAAGGGAGATAAAGTATACAGAGAAACAGATGGACCACAGTCTGTAACTGTAGAACTACAAACTGCACCTACAGTATATCACAAAAGTGAGTACACTGCTCACATGTCTGTAAATATTTTATTATATCTATTTATGGGACAACACTATAGATTTACTGTTCTCTGAAAACAACTCAACACACCTATTAATGTCTAAATAGCTGCTAACACAAGTGAGTACACCTCACAGTGAACATGCCCAAATTGTGCTCAAAGTTTCAATATTTTGTGTGACCACCATTCTCTAGCAATGCCTTAACCCTCTTGAGCATGGAATTCACCAAAGCTGCAAAGACTGCTACTGAAATCCTGACATCACGGAGATGGTGGATGTTAGACACCCTGCGCTGCTCCTCCTCCTTCCACTTGAGGATGCCCCACAGGTGCTCAATTGGGTTTAGATCTGGAGACATACTTGGCCTTTACCTCGAGCAAGGTAGTTGTCATCTTGGAGGTGAGTTTGGGGTCATTATTGTGTTGGAAAACTACCATGTTGCACACTTTCTGAAGGGAGGGGTTCATGCGCTACTTCAGAATATCACAGTACACGGTGGAATTCATGTTTCCCTCAATGAACCGCAGCTCCCCAGTGCTGGCAGCTCACACAGATCCAGACCATGATGCAACCACCACCATACTTGACTGTAGGCAAGAGACAGTTGTCTTGGTGCTCCTTACCACCACCACATATGCTGAACACCATCTGAGCCAAACAAGATTATCTTGGTCTCGGCAGACCACAGGACATGGTTCCAGTAATCATGTTCTTGGACCACTTGTCTTTAGCAAACTGTTTGCAGGTTTTCTTGTGTGTCAGCATATCCCATGGCCAGTATAAGAGAACTGTACCCAAAATACCAAATATAACAGCCCTACTACCCATTCACACCTGGAACCTTGTAACTAACGAGTCACATGACACCAGGGAGGGACAATTACACAATTGGGCACAATTTGGGCATGTTCACTGTGAGATGTACTCACTTGTGTTAGCAGCTATTTAGACATTAATAGCTGTGTGTTGAGTTATTTTCAGAGGACAGTAAATCTATAAATTTCTATGGTGTTGTCTCATAAAAGATATAACAAAATATTTACAGAAATGTGAGGGGTGTGCTCACCTTTGTGAAATACTGTATATACAATCCCAATTTCAATGAATTTGGGACGTTTTGTAAAACATAAATGAAAACAGAATACAATGATTTGCAAATCCTTTTCAACCTATATTCAATTGAATACACTACAATGACAAGATATTTAATGTTCAAATGGATAAACTTGATTGTTTTTTGCAAATATTCACTCATTTTGAATTTGATGCCTGCAATACATTCCAAAGAAGTTGGGATAGGCACAACAAAAGACTGGGAAAGTTGAGGAATGCTCAAAAAACACCTCTTTGGAACATTCCATAGGTGAACAGGTTAATTGGAAACAGGTGACCGTCATGATTAGGTATAAAGGGAGCATCCTTGAGAGGCTCAGTTGTTCACAAGCAAGGATGGGGCGAGGTTCACCAATTTGTGAACAACTGCGTGAGCAAATAGTCCAACAGTTTAAGAACAACGTTTCTCAACGTGCAATTGCAAGGAATTTAGGGATTTCATCATCTACAGTCCATAATATCATCAAAAGATTCAGAGAATCTGGAGAAATCTCTGCAAGTAAGCAGCAAGGCAGATCCCTCAGGCAGCACTGCATTAAAAACCAACATCATTCTGTAACGTATATTACCACATGAGCTCAGGAACACTTCAGAAAACCACTGTCAGTGAACACAGTTCGTCGCTCCATCTACAAGTGCAAGTTAAAACTCTGCCATGCAAAGTGAAAGCCATATATCAACAACACCCAGAAACGCCGCCAGCTTCTCTGGGCCCGAGCTCATCTGAGATGGACTGATGCAAAGTGGAAAAGTGTCCTGTAGTCTGACGAGGCCATGTTTCAAATTGTTTTTGGAAATCATGGACGTCGTGTCTTCCGGGCCAAAGAGGAAAAGGACTGTCCGGATTGTTATCAGTGCAAAGTTCAAAAGCCAGCATCTCTGATGGTGTGGGGGTGTGTTAGTGCCCATGGCATGGGTAACTTGCACATCTGTGAAGGCACCATTAATGCTGAAAGGTACATACAGGTGTTGGAGCAACATATGCTGCCATCCAAGCAACGTCTTTTTCAGGGACGTCCTGCTTATTTCAGCAAGACAATGCCAAGCCACATTCTGCACGTGTTACAACAGCGTGGCTTCGTAGTAAAAGAGTGCGGGTACTAGACTGACCTGCCTGCAGTCCAGACCTGTCTCCCATTGAAAATGTGTGGTGCATTATGAAGCACAAAATATGACAACGGAGACCCCGGACTGTTGAGCAACTGAAGTTGTACATCAAGCAAGAATGGGAAAGAATTCCACCTACAAAGCTTCAACAATTACTGTCCCAAGTTCCCAAACGCTTATTGAGTGTTGTTAAAAGGAAAGGTGATGCAACACAGTGGTAAACATGCCCCTGTCCCAACTTCTTTGGAACGTGTTGCAGGCATCAAATTCAAAATGAGTGAATATTTGCAAAAAACAATAAAGTTTATCCATTTGTACATTAAACATCTTGTCTTTGGAGTGTATTCAATTGGATATAGGTTGAAAAGGATTGGCAAATCATCATATTCTTTTTTATTTATATTTTACACAACGTCCCAACTTCATTGGAATTGGGGTTGTATTAAGTGGAGCTAATAAAATGGACAATGAGTGTTGAAACAAGGAGGTGCTCATAATGTTATGCCTGATCTGCGTATACATACACATTATTTTGAAAATCAAGACTGTGGCATAATTGCCTATAAGGCCATCTGAACTGAAGAAAAAGTGAAAAAGAGAGAATGAAAGAGAAAAGGAGGAGGGAAGGATGGAGGGAGAAGGTGAAAATAAAGATAGAAAATGAGGAGGGAGACAGGAAGAGAAACATTGGGAGAATAAATGAGAGGAATAAAAGATAGAAGAATCTTGAAGAAAAGGAGAGAGAGAGGGACAGAATGAGAAGGCAGAGTTAAAGGGAGAGGACAAACAGAGAGAGGAGGAGAAAAGAGGAGGGAGGACAGAAACAGACAGAAAGAAAAAGAGAGTGTGTATGAGAGATAGAGATAAAGAGGGGGAGCGAGATAGAGAGAGATTTTACTGACCTGTAGATGTGGGGAAAAGGAGAACAGAAAGGTTTGTCCTGTGCCGTAGTAGTGGGAGCTCACTCTAAGAGGGGCGGAGCATACGGCGCCAAATACCTGCAAAGGTCAAGATGAACATGTTAATTTACTTCAAACATATGCTAATTTTTATTCAACAATGTCAGACCTGGACTTTTTGTGCATATAAATTTCAACAACAAAGGCAATTTAATATTCCTTTAGGGAACAAAAGAAGTTTATCTTATCTTATGAATGTTAATATCATCAAGTCTCAATGGCTCCTCTGATCGGTCCCCTTCTGCTCTGGCTCGGTCTGCTTATCTCCTACACCTGTGCCTCATTACAGGTTGTTTTTCCCCCCACTGATTTTTCATTTCTTTGCATAATTCAGTGGTTGAGATGTAAACAGAGTGATTCAGTGAGGTTTGGTGTGAAATGGTTTGAATTCTTTAAAGTGGTGCGTGGAGCATTTCACGCCAGACCACTGTGAATGACTAAACCATTTCATTATGCATGAATTAAAAAAGTAAATTGGTGGAATTCCTTTTTGAGCCAGCAGTGAGGGTCTGCATGCATCCCACGTGGAGCCACTCCCATTCTTATCTGTCTTTGTGAGTCTTGTTAGTGTTTTGTCTGCTGTGTTTCCCCGTGTTACCTTGAAAGAAAGTGCAGACCAATAGATATTATGACTGCACTCTGCTGCTGGCCTTGCTCATTTTAAAAGCTGCTTTCAAGCACTTTCCTGCTCCCTCTGAGATGATTACTTTTCCAAAAGTCTGTGTACCATGTAATGTTTGAATAACCAGTTATACTCAGCATACCCTGACTGCTAAATGAACAGATCATTAAAGAACACATTGTTTCGGTCAGCAGGCATACCTGGCCAAAGGTGTCTTGGATCATCAGAACCATGCAGTGGTCCAGCTGTTCGGTCATCCTGTACAGCGTGCTGAGGCTGCTGCCGTGGGTTTGTGTTTGATAGATCAGCATCCAATTGCAGATGCTCAGCATGTCGGGGAAGTGCTGAGAGAGCTGAAAAAGGGAAAAAAAAAAAAGAAAGAAAGAAAAAAAAAATTCATACAATTCACATCTGTTTATTTCTGAGTGCCAAACCAGACCGTTTACAATACCTCACATTCTTTTCTGAGTGATTAAGAAAAGATGATGAATTTTAAAAATCACTCGATCTAAAGCAGAAGTGCACAACTCCGGTACTAGAGGATGCTAAGTTTGGCAACTTACTACTCAGACACACCGATTCACACGTATCTGTTAACTGCCAGGCTCAGTAGCTGTGTTGGTATAGGAAAAACCTTATTTTGCTGGACACTGGCCCTTCATTTGTTAGAAATAATGGTTTTGTGCAAGTGCATTTAGAAACAATGTAAATGTTCCCTCAAAAAGGTACAACAGTGATTTTAAGGTTCAATAGTGCATTTTAAGTTTTTTTTTTTTTTAGGTGAAAAGCATGTATTTGTACCTTTTCATATCCTAATGTTTTAAAACAGAACAGTAAAATAAAAAGCCTGGAGACAAGACGGAGTATGTGGAGTCAATACAGCTCAGAAAATTTATTTATGGATTATGGTACAATTATATTCCCTGTCTAAAAGGTACTGATATGTACCCTTAGGGGTACCACCCCACTGAAAAGATGGATACTGCCCCAGTGACAGTTTTGTATCCTTTTTTCTGAGAGCGTAGGTCTGGAGTTGTGGACCCTTTGTTTAGAGTTTCTAAAAAAAAAAAAAAAATGCAAAATTTTCCTGGAAACAAATGTTTTAGATTTGGCTTTTATTTCACTTTTCAGTGTAGAAAAGCAATCTGCAGCATGTTCCTCAAAAGATGCCACCAAAGTTCTGGAACCTTTCAAGGAACTTTAGAGGGGTATGCTTGTAGGATCTAGAGTTCCACAAACTTTTAAGGAATTAAAAAATTCCACAACTACAAGCACACCTCTCCAGGGTTCTCAAACCTTCTAAGGAACTAATAAGATCCAGAAAAGACACAATTCCACAAAGGTTTTGGAACTAAGGAGTACTGGAAGTACCAGAACATCTCCACTGTGCAACTGGAACCTTTCAAGGAACTAGAAAGTTCCAGAACTATAGGCATACTTCCATGGGTTTCCATATCCTTCTGAAGAACTAAAAAAGCTCAACTTTAAGTACATTTCTACCAAAATTTTAGAACCTTTTGGGGAACTAAAGAGTTCTGGAAATACAGGAGCATTTTTTCAGAGGTTCCAGAACCTTCTCAGGAACTAAAGCTCCTGAAACGTAGGCATATTTGCACCAAGGTTCTGTAACCTTCTGGGAAACTAAGAAAGTCTGAAAATATCCACATAGTTCATGAAGGAGTTCACATATGCTGAGCAAGACTTGTATGTGTTGGTCAGTCCACATTTTGTGGATTTGTCCATTCTGGCTTGCCCTGTTAGTATCCAAAACTTTCTCCTTCAGGGTTTTAAAAATGGTGGATGTAAAGCTTGCATTTGACCAATCAGCAGCGTTCAATGTGGCAGTAAAAGGGTTCCTGGAACTAAAGCCCAGGAGCTTAAATCTACCATAGTTCCTTTGGTGAAAACTGAAAACATTACATTGCATTACCAAGAAAGTTCTTGGTTCCTGAAAGGGTTCCTGCTTTGGAAATGCACATAATGTTAGAGGTCCTCATATGCTTACCTGCTGTATCTGACTGAGGCTAAGCAGTTTGCTTGGCTCTGAGAGGTTCAGATCACACAACAGATTCACGTTGATCTCCTCCAGTCCCAGCGTAGATGAGACCTCCCAAGCACTGTCCAGGCTCTGTCTATCCACTTGCTCATCCTCAACCTCCACCACATGGAAGTCTTCATCTTCTTCCTTCTCTTCCTCCTCCTCATCTTCAACACTTCCTTCATACCAAGTTTGGGAAGACTTGTTTTTTCTGACCTGTAGGAGGAAACAGAGGAGATGTAGGGTTTCATGTGAGACAGATATCCAAGAGCACCTGAGAGGCCAATTTAAGCTGTTCATGTCCCTCACAGATAAAGTACATGAGTACTGGTTTAAAAGATTGGAACTGAAGGTTTAAATAATATATGGGTTCTAATATGTTGGTCTTTTGCACCTTCATATGTTTACTAAGTATTTAGCTTGACACTGTAACAGTAGAAGAACCCTTCTGGGTGCTATACAGAACCATTTTCCAAAAGGTTCTATATAGACTGATCAACAGCACATTCTGCATCAGTCTTAAGAATTTCACGATCATGCAGAGGGTTCTCCGAGTGTTAGAGCCATTTTCTTTACTAAAGAACCATCAACAGTGTTGAAAAATCCAGTACATTAATCAATCACAAGTTAAAAACTTCTAAAAATATCTTGTCAAGTCTATTGTGTACAAATTATTACTAAATAAAATAGTAAAAATAAATAAGTAATGTAAATTTGTGAGTATGTGTGTTGACTTTCTCCCTCTCTTTCATGAGCTTTGCTCCAGAGGGAAAAAAAAGTGAGGAAGAAACTTTTTCCCCCTTCTCTCTCTCTTTGTAAGGAGGGTGTAACACTGAAAGTGACAGGTTTTAAAAGCCTTCTGCCCATACTTTTTATTTACCTTACTTATTTTTAGCCTTATATCGGCTGTGTTGTTGGGCAGACAGCAGTAGGGTTCCTCTGTGCCTTTCTTTTTGTCACGCATCCATCACCTGGGAGATGGACAGAAGAGCTTTTACACTGGCTGAACTAATGGCTACTGCACTCTGGCCCTGTACAAAACACATTGTTTTTGTGCATCCTCAAGGAATTGCGCGTAAATGGCTTTTCTACAGATTTTAGCAAAAGGTGCAAAATGAACAAAAAACAGCAGCACTACTATGAAGTTTTGTTTGGACTTACCTAGACTTACTTTGCGCTTACTGGTGAACATCCATATCCATAGACCAAACAGAATTCCTCATTTTTAATGGCAGCACTTTCTAACCTATATACACTGCTCAAAAAAATAAAGGGAACACTTAAACAACACAATATAACTCCAAGTAAATCAAACTGTGAAATCAAACTGTCCACTTAGGAAGCAACACTGACTCACAATCAATTTCACATGCTGTTATGCAAATGGAATAGAAAACAGGTGGAAATTATTGGCAATTAGCAAGACACACTCAATAAAGGAGTGGTTCTGCAGGTGGGCACCACAGACCACTTCTCAGTACCTTTCTGCTTTCTGGCTGATGTTTTGGTCACTTTTGAATGTTGGTGGTGCTTTCACACTCGTGGTAGCATGAGACGGACTCTACAACCCACACAAGTGGCTCAGGTAGTGCAGCTCATCCAGGATGCCACATGAATGCGAGCTGTGGCAAGAAGGTTTGCTGTGTCTGTCAGTGTAGTGTCCAGAGACTGGAGGCACTACCAGGAGACAGGCCAGTACACCAGGAAGAGGCCGTAGGAGGGCAACAACCCAGCAGCAGGACCGCTACCTCCGCCTTTGTGCAAGGAGGAACAGGAGGAGCACTGTCAGAGCCCTGCAAAATGACCTCCAGCAGGCCACAAATGTGTATGTGTCTGCACAAATGGTTGGATACCGACTCCATGAGGATGGTATGAGGGCCTGACGGTTGGCATTTGCCAGAGAACACCAGGATTGAGCTCCATGTGCTCGTCAGAGGTAGCCTGACTGCCATTAGGTACTGAGACGAGACCTTCAGACCCCTTGTGAGACCATATGCTGGTGCGTTTGGCCCTGGGTTCCTCCTAATGCAAGACAATGCTAGACCTCATGTGGCTGGAGTGTGTCAGCAGTTCCTGCAAAATGAAGGCATTGAAGCTATGGACTGGCCCGCCCGTTTCCCAGACCTGAATCCGATTGAGCACATCTGGGACATCATGTCTCGCTCCATCCACCAACGCCACGTTGCACCACAGACTGCCCAGGAGTTGGCGGATGCTTTAGTCCAGGTCTGGGAGGAGATCCCTCAGGAGACCATCCGCCACCTCATCAGGAGCATGCCCAGGCGTTGTAGGGAGGTCATACAGGCACGTGGAGGCCACACACAATACTGAGCCTCATTTTGACTTCTTTTAAGGACATTACATCAAAGTTGGATCAGCCTGTAGTGTGTTTTTCCACTTTAATTGTGTGTGTGACTCCAAATCCAGGCCTCCATTGGTTAATAAATTTGATTTCCAGTGATGATTTTTGTGTGATTTTGTTGTCAGCACATTCAGCTTTGTACAGAACAAAGTATTCAATGAGAATATTTCATTCATTCAGATCTAGGATGTGTTATAAGAGTGTTCCCTTTTATTTTTTTGAGCAGTGTATATGGGTCCACAGTTCAGTTCCTCTCACTCACACCTACAGACCTCACATATTAGTTCCATAGCAGATAATGAATAATTCATAATAGACACTGACTAATAAGCACTACAATGAATAACTAAATGATCCACTTTGGATTTAAGGGGTAAAAGGTACTGTGTATTGACAACAGCATCCATTGCCTAATTACTACCAGGTTTAGTTATAAAAATTAGGTAAAGGAATAAATGCAGACCAAGCCGCTTTGCAAGTCTGAGGTGACTTCATGTGGGAGCATGAGCATGAAATCTGAATCTGTCCTGAGACAAATATGTGAGAAATTATGTCTAGACCCAAGCAGACCTGACGTGAATAGCAGGGTCCCGGTCAGGACAAATATTTCATGCTCTAATAAGAGTCTCCAGCAGTGATGCTGCCGTGGCCAGCTAAGAGAAAGCAGTGGGAACGCAGATGGAGGCTGAGAAACAGAGGGATGGAGGGATGGGGACAGATTGACAGTGGAACTAAGCCACGCTGTCAGTGATGTATCAGCGAGCCAGGCGTGCTGCTTATTCGGGGATTCAATATGCCTGTGTTGGCAGGACTTGCGCACTGACACATCCAGTTGAGCAGCTGCCAGAAAACTTCCCTCGTCTTCCTCGTTCTGCAGACCCTCAGCCTACACTGTTACAGAGAGGAACTGGGACACAGTAGTCCTGTGAATGCAGTTTGCATTGTTATCTCTAATCTTTTTTTTCTTTTTTAAAAAGATTCAATAAAAACTGCAATTGTTGTTCAGGATGCCTAACTTTTTTCCACAAGCTGCCAAATTGAAGGAACAACTGACAAAAGGCCCACCATTTCAAATAATGTCAAAATGTCAGCACTCAAACATCTTAAGTTCTTAAAGAGTTTCAGTATGTGCTTTCAACAATAGCATGGAACAGAAAACTGTCAAATCATTACTTTACATGTTTACCTGCTCTTCATACCAAGGAAGATACTTTGAACATGAAGCTGAATGTTGAAGCTAAATATATCCAAAGCATTAGCACACAGCGGCCTTATGCTAACTAAACCTATGCCAATATTGTCAGTTAATTAAAGAGTAGTAGCACTAAACCTGAAATGATGAAAGATGGCAAAGAATACATTTACTTCAGGATTAAACACCTGTTTTATTAGAGATCAAATCACTTTAGTTTAGCATATGGCTAAACACCTTTTACCTTTGAAAAAAAAAAAGTCACATTAAAGCATGGCTTCAAGTAGCATATTGCTATTAAGCGGTAAAGACATAAAATGACACTTTTTCAATAAATCATTTAAGTTACATTTAATAATAATAATGATAATAATGATAGCCATAAACAATTCTTCCACAGAGAAGCTTGTTTAGTGTACGCTACAGTTGGCAAGGAAGGACGGGGAAATTTCAGTCACTGGTCAATAAATACTGCAGTTACTTCATTTTATTTTTTTTGTCAAAAAGTAATGAAAATACCATAATCTATCAGTGTTTGAGGCAGAAATCCTGGACATATAACTACTACCATAACGTTAATGCTAATTTCTTTTAGCGCCTCATTGTGATTTCCTGTCTATAGTTTTCATCAAGCTAATGGTGCTACTGGGTGTAATGCTACTTGAGGCAGATCTACAAAACACATCTAAAAGACATTCAAGTACCATATTTTTACTTCTCCTCTCACAGTTTCACAGTGAAACATTCAGTGAACATTTAAACACTGGATGTTAATGGAGGAGTGGCTTAGCCCATTAGCTATCTTTTAGTCTGTTTAGCCTGCTATCTGCTAGCCTAGTTTATAAGAAAGTAAAGTTGTTGTATTCAATCTCCACAAAATGGGGTTCTTGAATATTTTACAACTAGCCAGTCAGATCTTAAAGCTTGAACTAACCATTTTATAAAAATCTGCTTTATTATGGATCAGTCTTAGTTTTGGCATAAGCTATAGTATTTCTGCTTCAGTGGGCCAGCTAAAAGTGAGTGAGTGAGTAAAGTAAATAAAGAGGTAAATAAGTAAATACTGCTATCTAAGAAATGAAAGTCACTATTGATTAATGTCCACAACAGAACTACAACAGGCTGCAAATCCCATCATGCTCAATAGGAGCTCAGCCTCTGCCTTGAGCAGTTCACTTGCTGTGTTTATTCAGGCCTCTGTTTATTCTGAACCGTCTTGGACGTCACTCTTTTAGCAGTCTGAGCGCTTCTCGCACACTTATTACCACACACCACCAACACAAACTGGTCGTCCATTCTCCAGCTCATCCACTTTGATTTCAAGTCCTATTGTCATTTTTTTCTGCTTTTAATCTCATCCATTACACACATCTGCCTGATTTCCATGTGAAGAGCACTGAGATGACTGCAGGAGGTGGATAGCTGCTGCTTTGTAGCTTATGCAAAGCAAGTGCCAACTACACGGCCATTCACACCAGTTCACCAGGTGACATTTTAATTGATCCATTTGGCCACGAAAAGGAATCACACACACACACACACACATAGCTTGGCCTGGAGATTAATATGCATGCATGTGAAAGTGCTGCTAGAGTCAACATGAGCAACATAAACAGATTTCACCTTTCTGGAAACAATCAGAAAACCCTGCTAGAAACAGCACAGACCAGCAGCAAAACAGTGACTTTACAGGAGGCGAATGACTTTCATCAAAGTTAAGGTAAAATATTTTATTCCAACTAATTTTGGAGCATTCCTTCAGGTCCATTTGACACCGACTTTTCACACTCACATAAACAAAAATAGAAAAACAGACACTTGTTCTTCCTTGGGCAGTGACGATATGTTGTGTTCTGGATGCTGGTACCAGCTAAAACAGCACCAGACCAGCATACAATTAATGTTAATCTGTGCCATGTTGTTTTCTGCAGGGTCACCACTTAGTAGCCCATTTGTTGCCATCCTTTAGCCCTTCCTTCATCAACGGTCAGTGCATGACCACAGCTGCGCTTGAGTGGATATTTTATGTGGTGACCCACTGTCAACCTAGCAGTGCCCCACATTATGCCTGTTATTATAAATAATATCGTCAACGGTGGCCACGTGGTCAGAAGCAGCGTATGTATTTATAATAAAGACGAACCCTCTTTCCCCCCTTTCTTTAAAGGCCAGTGGACGCTCTACTGAGGCCCGAAGCTGCTGTTTCTACCACTCGACACGTTTTTTTGGCTCACTAGCAAACCTAACGGTCCTGCTGACGGTGGAGTATCGATTAATCTGGTCCAATAGTCGCCACGAACAATGATTTGACGCTCAAGTCAAATGTTGAGTCATTTCCATTACAATAGCTCGAGGCTTTGAGGTTTGAATGGGCTCCCAGACAAACAGACTTGATGAATTGATTAACGCTCCAAAAAACAGCTTAAATAACAAGAAAAGCTCGAGAATGTTGATCATTAACAGCTGCCACAACGCAGAAAGTGCAACGTAGCTTGAAAAAAGCATACATAGGCTGACCTACAGCTCGCGCCATTATAAACATTATTGCATGAAGAAAGTTTTTAGAACTTCTGAACTAGAAGTGGCAGCCTATCGTTAGTGCACTCACCATCAACTGGAAACGCAGAGATTTCAGCATCTTTCAGGCTGCTGGTATTCCTTACTCAGGTACGTTAATGTAATATACAAGCGTCTAAATGCAAGAAGGTGAGAGGCACTTTATACGTGCACAATCTCATGCTCAGCAAAACAACCCCTCCTCCCCCAAACTTTGGCAACCCCGGTCTTGGACACGCCCACGTTCCCACTTACTGCCTCTTGTCCCACGTACTCAGCGTGCTCGTGTGCGGCCTGTGCGCGCGTGCGTTTCTGCAAGTAAACTGTACCATTAAAATGTCCCAAAAAGCCAGAAAAACACATGCATTCTCACACTCGCCGCCAGGGCGCGCCAGAGAGACGCTTTATTCACTGGCTCTCCAGTTTAAAGCATATTCTAGATGTTCTAAATTCTAAATGTTACATTCTTTACATTAATTTATTCAAAGGGTCTGCACAGTAACGCTCAGCATTCCAGTAACAAGTACATCAATTTTTTGCATAATTCAGTCACTGATGAAATTTACTGTTCAAAACCACCAGTGAACCTACTAAGTTTTTACATAGAATATTAATGATGGTAAAATAGTGGAACATTTGGACAAAAAGTTCTTTGGCAACTGTTCACCCTGAATGGATTTTAAAATATGTCTTTTAAATATTTCATGCAGCATATTCATAAGCATTACTTTCTTTTAGAGATGGAGGTGTGGTTCCTGTCTCCACCACTATGAACAATTCTGACTTGATCATTTCAGTAGAGCAGAGCATTTCACACCCGTTTACATCCTTACCATTTAGTTATGCAGAAATTCGGAAAAAAAAAATAGTGAAATTCCCCTTTACGTTTGTTTTAACACTGAATTTGTAAAACACTAATTAAACAACTAAACTTAAACTAAACAAAATTACACGATAAAGTCATTCAGAGTGGTTTGGTTTGAAATGTTTTCTTTTATTCAAAGACAGAGTCAGACTTGTTTACAGTAATGGTGATAGGAACCAGACGTCTGACGAGTTCATTGACTCTAAAAGCTCCTTCAAGTTTGATGTATAGCCATGGTGACCCCGGTTCCAATCATCACCGCTGTAAAGAAAGAGTCTCTACAATCAACCATTTCACACCAAACCACTCTGAATGAAGGCCTCCAAATCTGCAGAGGCCTGTTAGCCTGTGTGATTGACAGCAGAGTAAAGGCTCAGTACTGCACTACAGACTAACTGTGCGGCCCCTCACTGGGTCAGAGCTAAGGGTCCCGTACTGATGAAGTAGGCCGTCTTCCTGGTGTGATCGGGTTATAAGCTCAGATATATCACCGTGGCACGCTGTTCTGCTCTTTACTGGGGCAAAACGTTCCCTGTGTTCTTTTATAAATCTCCTGGCCTGGCACTGCAGGCAGAGAATATGAGAGCACGTCAACTTCCATCTGACTGAGTCTCACACGCACATCATTGACTGCTGCTAATGCGTCTGCAGCCTGGCCTGGTTGATACGGAGCCCTCAGGTGCTACGGGGTTCTTTGTTCCTGCTGGAAATCTATCGAAGCTGCGGAATGGGGTTCATGAATGGCGAGGAGTGGTAGCATAGCGTCTAAGCACACAGGGTGTGCATTTGTGTGCCTGTGCGTTTGGGGCCTGTGAATTATGAATCACCTCAGCTTTTTATGTTATCAATGCATGAATAGTCCTTCAATCCTTCAGCCCTTCAATAGTTCTTCAATGAAATTTCCAAGCAATGTCTCACCTAAACATAAACACTGTTAAAGTCCCAAAATGTTTTATACAGTCTATTTATGTAAAATAAGCTACATATGTTTCAGTCAATCAATCAATCAATCAAATCAATCAATCAATCAATCAATCAATCAATCAACCTTTATTTAAAGAGTGTGATAAAAGAGGCCCTCATTTACAATGTAGCTGAACCAATACAGAAAGCAGATTGAAAAACTGCATAGTAAAAACATATCAAATGCTAAAAAAAAGTAATTATAACCACAACTGGAAAGGTATGCATAGAAAAAATGAAAAAAGTTAACTATAAAAATTGCAACAATATAACAACTTAATAATTAACATCAAATAAGGATGAAATAAATGAGAAAATCTTTAATGAAATAAAAAGAAGTAGACATTGTAAAACAGTAACTTGTCAATATTTAAATAAATAAAAAATAATAAAAGGGAAATAAAAGCTAAAACATACCGAAATACCATAATAAAAATGTCTACAATCAAGTACAACAGTTGCAGGCTTCGTGGAGGTGGTTAGAGAAAAAAATGAAAAGAATGTTAAGGTGAAGTGAAGCTTTAGAGTTTCCTGTCACAAACTCCAGCTCACTGCTACACTGTAGCTAAAAGCATATTTTCCCAGTTCATATCAAACTCATAGTTTTTTGTGATGTCACGAGAACCAACACATTTGCGTACATCCACATATTCAGCCTACAGCACTTTAGTCCTTTCTTACTGAAGATAAACGGAGTGTATAATTACACAGAAATGTTGAGGTGCCATTTAAGGTAGTGTTGAAAGTAGTAGTGCTCCTGAAAAAATACCATTTTGGAGGTACAACATTAAATTCAGACAGCGATGATATGTATTCCACACATGTAATGGTGCGGGTGTGGGGGTGTACAGCACACCGGGCAGTTAAAGGGGTCCTGAAGTCATGCTTTATAGCCAGGCTGCAGTGTGGGCCGTGTTATTGATCTGACTGATACAGTGTGCATGTCATGCTGTACAGGTCGGGCAGCAGGCCCTCCGCTGGCCCATTACTGTCCTCGCCATCACACAGCACTCTGATCAATCCCTGCCTACTGAGCTATTACTGCCAGCACGGTTTATGCGATGCTGCTCGGGGGGGTTTCGCTCTGCTCTGAGGTGTTACAGATATGGCAAATGATGACAAACAATATACTCAGCGGTGGAAGCTGAAACTGAATGAGGCTGATTTACAACACTATTCAGGCACGTGCACAGATAGACCCCTGGGGGGAGGGGGACTTGAGCTCCAGCCTCTTTGCCCTCAGACTGTACAAAAGCCCTCTTGGTTGGTGTGTATTATAACTGTATTTTATATTGTCTTTATTATCTGGTCTATGCCTGTGGTTGGCTCGAGTTCTACGATCTTCACCGCACCTCTCTGGCAGACTCCCTATGGTTCTCCTCAGTAACTCCAACATGTAGCATCACGAGAGTGCTGAAGACCCCACCAAGAAAATGCTCAAAGTCTCTTTAGGGACTTTTTAGGGACTCTTTATTCCAAAGTGGTGGTTAATTTGGGGAAAAAAACAAAACAAAGCCAAGCATAAGGTCAGCATTTAGAAGTGGTCATAACTTTCAACATCAAGTGTTCATTATTATTGTGCATACTGTTGGGATATTGTTTTATTTTGATTTGCTTTCTACTTTTTTGTTTATTTTCCTTTGTCTTACTTGTTATTCTTTGTTAAACATTACCAATGCTGAAGGGTTAAGAAGCCACCTCCATTTCTCTTCTCATGATTTAAACAATTACACCAAAAGGCCTTACAACACACCCTAAAGAGGATGTCCTGGGGCTGAACAGAGTAAGGTATTCATGACACACTGTTCTGTATGACTCTATTGGGAGTGGCAGGTCAGTGGCATAGCATAAAACCTGTGTGTCTAAGCTGCTGATTAGATTGGGGTGAGACTAAGGCAGGTATACTGAGCACTCTCTTTTTAATAAAATCATCATTATTTCTGCAAAACCCTGCTCTCCTGAATCTCTTCCATGGCAAGATCAAAGGTTTTCTACAATACATAAACTCATGACATTTTTGAATGATGGACATTTATGACCAATCAGAGCTAAGATAATGTTACTGAGATGTGAAAAGAGGACAGCATTTTGTCAGCAGTGAAGCAAGTTTCTCTCTTTCTTTCTTCATTAGCTGTTGAATGCTAGGTGGAAAATATGTAAATATGGTAAATATGTATTAATTGTCAGTGTTAGCAGCCAAAGCAATCAGCTTTCATTGAACTTGCATCTGGAATTGATGTTGAACATGATTTCTGTGGACAGTAACTGCTATGAGAGCTAAACAACCATCTGCAGATTACATGAAAAGTGGCAACAGTTGGGGTCCAAGCACTATATGGACATTATAAAATCAGATTTTGTACACATTGCTCTTTTGACCTTGTATTGTTTAGTTCATAGCACTCAATGAACTAAATATTTGAAATATCAATGTTTTCATAACATGCAGAACTCTGGCTGAATTATGGCTGATGACTGGCTTGTTCACGTGTGCTCAGCAATTTGGGAGTTATATCTATGTATATAATATAATTTTGCTTTACTTTTTAATTAAACTGCAGTGCAGATGGGTCAGAATGTACTGTGCTCAGTTCTTGTGAACGGGGCATCAACTCGGTTAAGATTATTAAAAATACCTCAGTGATTCTAAAGGTATATGACTTGATCAATGGCCTGGAAATAAATAAAAACTCCATAATTCAAATGGAGTGAGAAGCTAGAAAAACTCTCTGCTTGATCAGGACTGTGTGGAAATTTCAGAGATAATAATAATAATAATTAAAAATTTTTTTTATTTAAAAGCACCTTTCAAGAAACCAAAGGACACTGTACAATAAATAATAAAAAAAGAAGGTAGATAAAAAAGTAAGAACATGAACATACATACATAGACACATACAAAACCATAACACAAACACATAGAATCAACCATATGCTAGTTTAAAAAGATGAGTTTTGAGTCGGGAAAACATCAACAGATGAACAAGCTCACAGTTCATCAGGAAGACCATTCCACAGCTTTGGACCCGTGACACAAAATGCTCTATTACCAATGGTGCTTAGCTTAAAATGTGGGACCTCAAGCAAGTGGAGGCTAGAGGACCGAAGAGTATGCACTGGCGTATAGGGTTGAAGCAGACTTCTTAGGTAAGATGGGGCAAGGTCTTGCAGGGATTTAAATACCAATACAAGTAATTTGTACTGTATGCGGTACTTCACTGGGAGCCAGTGGAGACAACTAAGGACTGGAGTAATATGCTCCTAAGATCTTGTATGGGTCAGGATCCCTAGCAGCAGAGTTCTGCACATATTGCAGCCTGCTCAAAGCCTGAGCAGGGAGGCCAGACAGCAGAGCATTGCAGTAGTCAAGCCTAGAAGTTATAAATGCATGGACTATGGTCTCAGCAGCAGTGAAAGAGAGAAAAGGGCGAATCCTAGAAATGTTTTTAAGATGGTAGAAGGCTGTCCTACATGTGTTGTTAATGTGTGATTCAAACGATAATGTAGAATCAAACATTACTCCAAGATTTGTCACTTGTGTAGAGGTAGAGACAACAAAACCAGGGATACAGACATTTGTGTCACTAAGCCTCCTGACTGATGGTGTGGTTGTGGTAACATAAACAATCCCATAGCAGGGGGTAGTTTTTCTTTTGCTAATTACCCCCTGTGATCTGAGGTTTGTGCATCTTCTTACATTCTCCTTTAATGTCTCTCCATATAACATCATATTCATATGTTTTATATCAAAATCCGTTATCTTCATCATTACTTTCCAACTTTACTTTCAGCAGCCGTAAACGCTCTGTACTCCATTTCACAAGTGTCTCCGATCTGGACTGAATGAAAAATTAAGAGTTTCCTTAGTTCCTTAGTGATTTCTTGAGTGGCAAAAAGCCCTTTTCACATTTCCGCTTCTTTTGTACTGGAAGTGCTCGGTGCAGGGCAACACGGCTTCCTCTAAAACAATAATAATGACAATAATGATGAGTACAGCACGTACAGCTCACTCAAGTGTTCCAATTTGAACTAAAAACAAGCGTATATCATTTTCAGTGGTTTGTCGGCTGACCATGAGCAAAAGGCAAATGAGTTTGTGTAGTTTACAAAGGAAAAAATGGAGGAAAAGAACCTCTGTGTCTGCATTTTGGCACTGCTGACTAACGTTAACGTGCAGTTCATGCTTCAAGTTGCTGCTACAGCCAGTTTTAGAGCAACTGTTGATTTTCTCCCTCAAAAGCTGTCAGCATCTGAGAGAGCAAGTACTCAGCAGGTAGATGTTCGTTCACTGAAGCTGGTGTTTGTATAAAATGCCTACAGTGGCATTACAGACCATGACGACCTATTTAGCTTTTTGCCAACTAGTTTATTGTTAGTGAGCAGTTTTAACATCTCCAGCCAACATGGCTAATCTAGTGTTTTGGGTATAGTTATTTTGACCCTTCCATCAATTTAGCGCTCTGGAGACATTAGCTGATGCTATTGTACTTTGATATCTGTGAAGGAATTTTTCCACAAATGTACAGACGTGTGTTCTCTTTAGAGGAGGTGTAACTTATTTACACTTAGAAAACCAACCAGAGGGGCCCAAACTTTGGCATAAGTCCGTATGATGTCTGTGATGATGTAATCATGTGTGAATGTTACAACAAAATTAATGACTCATAAGGGTTAAGACACTCCACTTGACTCAAGACTGTGACCTTCCACATTCCAGAGAGATGATGGTCAGCCTGAGATGATGGCTTTCAGACAGGCTTGCATTTGTCTTTGGCTTGCCTTTGGCTGTGGAGAATCGAACTTATCAATATTCTACTGATTAGAGAGCTTGATATTGTAATCAGCTCCTTCACATGATCAATAGAGGTGTGCTGAAAAGGCTTCGGTCTGTACAAACAGTGCTGATCCCTGATGACCTTTGTTTTGCCCCTCTGCTGACTCTTTGCTCAGATTACAAGACAGTTCCACGTGAAAAACATGCTGTACTGATTGGATTTCCAAACTCGCTCAGTGGCTGCGTTCACATCACGGCACAAATCTGAATTTTTTTTGCTGTATTAGCACAAAAATCATATTTCAATCCAGATTTGGACCACTATAGTAAGGTTATTTAAACTGTGAAACAATCAGTTCAACCTAATGAGAATTTGTCATTTTTTTCGACCCTTTCTATTGGTCCATTCATCACAAAATGTTGTGAAATAAATTCTATTATTTTTAATTTTTACTTATTTAATGAAATAAACAGCTAAGAGGTTCTGATATGATGCTGAGAATACAGCTGCATGCAATTGTGTAAACCCTCCCAGTGAAATTCTGTATTGCTGATTTTCAAAGTGTAAATAAGTTCACAAATTCTCTACAAAACATACTTTAAAAGAACATTTTAGTGCTAAATCTCAATTAATTTGCTGAGTTTGACATAGTAAAAAAATCTTAAAATATAGTATCAACAAATAAAACAAGTCATTTGACCAGGGGTGCCTAAACCTTTGCATACAACTAAATGTGGTCTTAAATTGGATATGTAATGAATAACGAGAACAGTCATATTCATAGTTACAGCTGACTTTACTGTGTACCTGTCCAAAAAACAGTTTTATGAAATTTACAAAAGCAGCAGCTCAAAAAGCCACTTAAAGGGGAATTCCACTGATTTATCACAATGTTGAGAAAAATTAAATGGTTGAGAAATGACAGAGTCATTCAGAGTGGTTTGGTGGTTCTAAAGGATCTTGTCTAGTCAGAATTGTTCACAGTGGTGGTGATAGGAACCAGATGTCCGCCTCTAAAATTTCTCTTACAGAAAATTATTACATGAAATGGTTAAGAATTCACTGTTTGATTTCTGAAAAACTGTTTCATGATTGTGTTGGATAAAGCACAATATAAAAAGTCTGAGGCATCAGACAGCACATTAGTAAAGATTTCATGTAGTAACTTTCTTTTAGAAGTTGACGTCTGGTTCCCATCACCACCACTGTGAACAATTCTGACACTATATGTTTCTCTAGAACATGGCATTTCACACCAAACCACTCTGAATGACTCTGTTTACATCTTAACCATTTAACCCCTTATGCTGAAATTCCTCTTTATGTACTTAGTGACTTATAGAACTGCAGTGAAACAGTACATCCAATGTCTTTTAGTGCAGGAGTGTTGTGTAAAGTTACATTCTCCTGTTTTTGGTTATTTTTGGTCTAAAATAAAAATAATAAAGCTACAAAGTAATAGGAGTAAACAGTAAAGAGAAACAGGAGTTGAATCAACACAGCAGAATAAAATTAAAGCCAAAAAAGAGAATTAGATTTAAAACAAACAAAAAAAAAAAACTACTGCTGAAAAAGTAGATCCACACCTTTTCACTTTTTCCACACTTGTATGAACAGAAGTAAAAGTATTACAATGGATTCAGGCATGTGCAAAAGTTGGTCAAATTAAAAAAAGTGCAGACAAGTGCAACCAAGTTATGGTGCATCTTATATTTTATGTTTTGTTTTCCAATATGTTAAATTCTGCAAATGAATGGATGTTGTGCTCTATAATTTAAGTTACATGAAACGACCAGGTGTAAACAGGGCTGAAGTGATTTGAGCAACTAGAATTTAATCTGTTTTAAATGTAACTTGGGTGCATTTACAGCTGCATTTTTGCAGGGGGGGGGGGATAATGTAGATAGATTATATTATTATTATGTCTCCAGATATAATCCCATACTCAAGACGCGTGAAACAACCAGGTGTAAACGGGGCCAAAGTGATTTTAGCATCTGTATTTAAATCTCTTTTAAATGTGGATAATCCTCAAACTCAAGCAACATGAAACAACCAGGTGTGAACGGTATGGTTTAGGTCTCATCTGTTTCCCAATGGTGAAACACAAAATGATGACACAAACAGAAATGTTCTTCAGGTGCTCTCATGAACATGAAACTCACTCCAGCGCCTGGTGGAAACACATGTTTCTGAGTTGCTTTTTAACTCCATAAGCTCTTTCATGTTGTACCTGTTAGGGCTATATGCAGAGGCCCATCTGATGAAACCTACAGCAAGTGTTATCACCAGCCCTGCGGGAGAACGGAGACGTGAAACTGAGGGAGAGGCGAGAAATGATGAAACACGTTCCCACGTCTAGAGAAAGAGACTAAAATACACGTTCCCAGCTCAATTAAGTGAGAAAAAATGTCATCAAGACAAGGTGCATGCTAAAGTGATAGTTTGAAGGAAAAATCTCATTTTTCCCACTTCTTACTTCAAATGTAGTCAATCAGCCAGAACATGTTTGGTGTCTGAACTTTGTTTCTTTAGTTTTAGCCCTGGAACTATGAAGCTAATGTAGCAGGCAAATAATGAAAGATTACACCAAATTAGCATTGTGCAAACTGCATTATTAAATGTAATCTCCAACAGACTTGTGGTTCCTGACACTATATAACACACTGTTATCTATAAATATTGGGCCTTAGAAACAGAACTCCGGAAACTTAGAACTCTGGGAATGTAGGGTCTTGAGAACATAGAACCCTGAAAATATAGAACTAAGGGAACATACTGCTCTACACTCTCAGAAGGAGAAGGTTTGAAACTGTCACTGGGGAGGTTCTCTCAAGGGTACATCTCAGTACCTTTAGCCAGGGAACATAATTGTACCATAATCCATTGAAATTATATATTCTAAGTTGTATTGACTCCACACACCCGTCTCATCTCCAGGCTTTTGTTTTGTTCTGTTAGGTTATGAAAAGGTAGAAATATGTGCTTTTCATCTGGAAAAAACATATTTAAGGTTGGACCTTAAACCTGCTGTTGTACCTTTGAGGGATAGTTACATTGTTTGTACCTCGATGAATGAAATATATACCTGTACCTTGATTTCTAATGATATACTAATATACAACCCTGAGAACATATGACCCTGGGCACATCCAACTCTGGGAAAAAAAGGGCTCTAGGAGCATAGAACACCGGTAACATTGGTCCCTGAGAACGCAGACCCCTGGGAACACAGGACCCCAGAAATACAAGGAGCTGGGAACACAGAAGACTATTTCACACCAACAGTTAAACATGGTGGTGGTAGTGCGATGGTCTGGGGCTGTTTTGCTTCTGCAGGACCTGGGTGACATGTCATGACTGATGGAACTATGAATTCTGCTTTCTATCAGAAAATCCTGAAGGAGAATGTCTGCCCATCAGTTCGTGACTTAAAGCTCAAGCTCAAGAGTTTTGCAGCAGAACAACGATCCATAGCACAGAAGCAAGTCCACCTCTGAATGGCTTAAAATAAATAAAATGTAGGTTTTGGAGTGGTTGAGTCAAAGTCCTGACATAAATCCCACTGAGATGCTGTGGCAAATTAAACCTTAAATTGGCCGTTCATGCTTGAAAAAAGTAATTCTGAAAAGAAGATGGAGCAAAACTCCTCCACAGTGGTGTAGACTCAAGTTATCGCATTTGTTTGGTTACAGCTGTTACTGCCAACTGTGGCACAAGCAGTCATTAGATTTAGAAGGGCATTTGCTTCTTCACATGGCTACAGGTTTTGCATAAATGTTTATCTTCAATAAATGAAATAATCAAATTAAAATAATTAAAAGGTGCTTTTTTGTTTACTTGTGTTGTCTTTAGCTTAAAATTAGTTGGGCGAAGTAAAACATTTAAATGTGACAAAGTAGTAAAAATAGAACAAAATACTTTTTCACAGTGCTGCACTTCCAGTCTTGGCTAAATTAGCTAGTAAACATTGATTGGGATTGACTTGGTGATTATCACAGGCTGCCATGAGTCTGTGAAATCTTCATTTCGTTCTGTACTGGTGTTTGATGCTGTCATTGTGAGCTTAATCCACTGCTGTCCTCCTCCTGAGAGGCATGCTGTGTCCAGAGACTGGACTTATTCAGGAGTCTGCTGTCTATCCACAAACTGCTGCAGTGGATAATGCCTGTTAGAAAGCATCTGTTTTTTTTACCGATGGCGTCCTTCATGTTAACGTAATCTCATCCCAGATAGTAAGCATATATCACTCCACTGGCTTGATAAGGCCCTCACCTCACTGACCACATGGAACTGCTGGTCCACCCTCCAATGACCCAGATTACTGTCCTGCATTTATGGTTTAACAAATTTTTTTTATCTCCTCAAACAGATTTTAAAGGCACACAGGCTTTTAGGAAAATAAGACACATATGACAAACAATTACCACTGGTCATCAGGAGATTGCAAGTTCAATCCCTTGTGATGCTACAGCCATTCGCGGCCAGGAGACCAAGAGCACAGTTGTCCTTGCGCTCTTTGGGTGGGTAGGATGGCCTGTCTCAGTGCGAGCCAACACAGGCATTTGTTACATATCTGGCAGTTAGCACTCTGCTCTAAGCGTGTTCAGTTGCTTGATGACATTGCAGTAGTGGCAGTTCAAAAAGATGCAATGGTGCTTCACAGGTCTTGGAGGAAGCCTGTGCTGGTGGTATTGCCCTCCTAGTGCTTGTTAGCCTAACTAATGGGTAAGTCAGGAGGATGTTATTGCTGACACTTTGCTAAACTAGTTACAGCTGTATAACCCACTCTATTTTTGTATTGCTCTTAAAATTATGTACTAAGCTAATTTACACAGGATAACAAATGAAAGAAATGAAGGCAAAATAAGTAAATTGGACTAAGAGTGGATGATGAGTAATGAAAAGTTGCATTTTGTCTAATAATACTAGTACTTACCCACCAGTGGGCCACCTGGAAAACCTTGAGTGAAAAGCCAGTGGGCTACTACCTCTTACTATCTGGGATGATCTATTTTATCTACAAATAATGCGGAATCATAAATCAAGTTGAAAAAATTTTTTTAAAATATTTAATACAACACCTGATTGCTCACCTTACATTTAACTGCCTAACATATTGCTGCTGTCAGAACAAAATCTTGTATCTCCATTTTTGACGTTTTTCAGTTTTTGATATAGTTTGAAAATGCCTGTTGTTTTTTTACATCATGTGTAAATTTCATGATGAATGGACCAAAAGAAATGACCCAAAATGACTTGGAAAAACGTTCCATTGACTTGCATAAAAAGAAAAGTAGGTTTTTCCTTCTCCTGTAAAGTTACCATTTTGTTCCAACAGCAGCAATATGTTACTATAGCAACAACAGAAGGTAAAGGCTAATTATCCAGAGGTCTGTCTGTTAGGTGTAAATGTCTAAGGCGAATGCATATTGCAGTGTTCTATTATCACTTTTTTCCACAGTATTGAACTCACCATGGTCACATAGCACCACTCACTAACCAAAATAGCCTATAGGAACTTAGCTCAGCTAAGTCCTCACCATCAGGAGAAACAGTGGAGGAGGCTCTTTACTTTTTTGTTATTGAGAAAAGTCTTTCAATGTTTTTTTTTGTGACCCACAGGAGCATTTAAAGGTCTCCATGGTGATAACTTCTACCGAAAATGTGTAATATAGTGCTGTGTTCTAAGGAAGCTTGCAATGCAGAATTTTTCCACCTCCTATTTGGAAAGTCAAAGAAAACTGGAAGTGGACCTGGAAATCAGAATGCATTTACAATCCTTACACACTTAAACGAGATACTTCTACAAGTGTTCTTTGGGAAAGGCAATGGTGCTATATAGAACCATTTTGTGCTTAAAACCACATACAACACATTCTCCTATTTTTCATTATTTTCAGAAAGGTTTTCATTCATTTGAAGAACCATTTCACCATGCAAAGAACCATTTAAGCATGAAATGCTGAACAGAATACTTGGGTGGGGAGTAATTGTTTGCAAGACATGATTTTTTTTTCTTCAGGATTTGATTGGATGATGAAAGGCAGCAGAATCAGTTATTCAGCTATTGCAAAAAAAGCAGAGGGAAAAAAAAGAGATTGTCAAAAAAACTACAAAAGGACTACACACTTAAAAAAGAAGGTTCTTCAAGGGTTCTTTATTAAAGAAACAACCCTTTACGTGATTAAAACTTTCTTTGCCTCATGAAAGGTTCTTCATATTGATGTAGAATGTGCTTTAGATGATTCTATACAGAACGTTTTGAAAAGGGTTCTGCTTTTGTTGTCAAGGTTGTCAGAGTATATATAACACAGTCACGGTATATATCATATAAATATATAAACACTGATCTTTGTTTCTACATTCATTGTCCATTTTATCAGCTCCACTAACTATATAGGCGCACTTTGTAGTTCTGCAACTACAGACTGTAGTCCATCTGTTTCTCTGCATTGTTTGTTGGCCCCATTTTACCCTGTTCTTCAGTGGTCAGGACCCCCATGGACCCTCACAGAACAGGTACTACTTGGGTGGTGGATCATTCTCAGCACTGCAGCATCACTGATGTGGTTGTGGTGTGTTAGTGTGTGTCTGAGTGGATCAGACACAGCAGTGCTGCTGGAGTTTTTTGAGAACAGCCCACCAACCAAAAGTATCTAGCCAACAGTGTCCTGTGTGCAGCATCCTGTGACCACTGATGAAGGACTAGAGCCTGACCAACACAAACTGTGCAGATGAGCTATCGTCTCTGACTTTACATCTACAAGGTGGACTGATAAGGTAGGTGTATCTAATAGAGTGGACAGTGAGTCGACACAGTGTTTAAAAACTCCTGAAGTACTGCTGTGTCTGATCCACTCATACAAGCACAACACACACTGACACACCACCAACACGTCAAGGAGGTGGTCATAATGTTATGCCTGATTGGTGTGTATATATATATATATATATATATATATATATATATATAATATATATATTACAACAACAACTGGGAATGTTGCCTGTGATGCACAGCTATTTGACATGTTCAATGTGCTGTCCCTGGTGCTGAACACAGAGCTGAATGTGCAGGATCCAATTGTTATGAACTCGCATGAGAATCTCTGGAGAAATGCTGTCACAAGTCTCCACGATACGGTGCTGAAGGTGGTGTTTGTTGCAAATTTTCTCAGGATACACAATTTGTTTGAGATGACCCCAGAGATGAAAGTCGATAATAAAATAAAAAATAAAATAAAACGGTGTCCTGTGACTTTTGACTCACCCTGTATAAAAAAAAACATATATATACACACACATCAGATCCCTTTATGGGAGTTAGCACTCATATCACTAATGTTAGCTGGTTGTATTTTTTCCCACATTGAGGTCTGACCTTCCAGGCCCATTGAGTCTGGTTGAACGCAGCATTAGCAGAGATTTTTTGTCAGCTTTGCCATTTAGGGATAAAAAAAGTTATGAGAATGCAAGAACGCAACAGTTTTGCCTCATATATTCACTTTTTTCTCTGATATATATTTTAAACAAATCTGAAATCTAGCTTACGAGCCCCCCATAGCTATTGTTCTGGTGGTAATATATTAGCTTACATTAGCTTCCATCATCCATGTAGCTCCACTGCAAAACTGAAGAAGCAAACATGTCTTGTCTGATAGGCCACATCTGGGGTTGGGTGGGGAGGAAGTTGTGTAAATTACATTTTTCTGTTGAACTGTCGCTTTAACCTGTATGCTGCTTATAACCCTTTAGAGATGGATTCATTACTCCCTCCGCCGAAGGGGCAACTAAGCATAAACAGCTAAAGTGAAGGAGGCTCAGATTTGTTTACGCCTTTCCCCCATACCGTCTCTATGAGTGAACTTTCACCAGACTGAAAATTACATGTTTATCCTTTTACGTGGAGGAAGAGAAAGGAAAACAGAAGTGCTGTGGCTTTGTAATTGAATTACTCATGGCGGAAGAAGAGAAGAGCCCCGAGGTAAACGGTGGACGGGTGGTTAAAATAGATTTCTCCTCTTTTCTCCATCTTTGTTTTTTTCCCCCACTCAAGCATCACTTTGCTATAGCATAAGAGTGAGGGAGGAGAGGTGTGTCACTTCACAGCTAAAGAAAAATGACGCGCTGTTAATATTCCAACCAAGAATATGAAATTCTAATCACACCTGCCAATTAAAGCTACAATACAGCTGAATTGAGCTGGATATGTAGGCTGCTCAGTCTAATTTAGGTACATTAAGACATTATAAAGCAGTTCTGCTGTTAATTACATTACTTTTCTACATTAATGACAATGTCTCAGTGCTGCTGTCTTCACTTATCTTGATGTTTATTTCAGAAAATTATCTAACAGAGCCAAGAAAAACTGTTGATTTTTATTTGGTTTGACACAAAGTATCATCTTCACCAAGGAAATGTACATAAATATAAATAGAAACATATGAATAGGAGTGTTAGTGCACTTTAGTGGCCTCTTATTGTGGCTCTGATGAACAAATGGACAGTGAGTGTTTCTACAGCATGTGAATGGCGTCCTGAATGTCTCTCATTTTTTTAATAAGTCTTTGACATTTTCAAGAAGTATTATCAACTGCTCCATTAATGCCTATGGATATAGAATGGGATTGATAAAAGCTCCTGTAGGTGTCATGTGTAGATATCCCAGTACTTTTGTCCATCTATTGTATTTGTTCAATGTGATCATAACTTTAATGTCCAAGATCTACAAAAACGGAGCATCTGAAGATATAAACTACACACTTACAATAGATGATTCTTCAAGGGTTCTTTAGTAAAGAAAATGGTTCTATATAGAAGCATGAACAGTCAACTCTTTGCATGATTAAAGGGTCCCATATAGAACCCTTTGGCAAAGTGTTCTATACAACACCTAAAAGGGTTCTTCTGTCATTACGATGGCAAGCTTATAACCATAGAAGAACCCCTTTTGAGTTCAGAACCATCAGCCAACTGTGTTTGCACACTGTGGAATTAAACCTCCGTATTCAACCCATCCATGCAGTGAAACACCCACATTCATGCACACTAGTGAACACACACACACACACACACATGCAGTGAGCACACTTCACCGGAGCGGTGGGCAGCCCTATCCACAGCGCCTGGAGAGCAATTGTGGGTTAGGTGCCTTGCTCAAGGACCCTTCAATCATGGACTGTCAGCCGAGGGAACAGAACCAGCAACCTTCTGGTCACAGGGCTGGTTCCCTAATCTCCAGCCCATGACTGCCCCTCTTGATGCTATACAGAACCCCTTTCCAAAAGGTCTATAGCATGTTCCTGAACATTTTCCATCAATCTCAAGAACATGATGCAACGAACCCTTTAATCATATAGAGGGCTCTTTGAGGGTTCATGGTTCTTTATTGAACCCTTTGTTTACTAAAGAACCTTTGAAGAACCGTCTTTTTTAAGAGTGTACTGAAGCAAAAGTCAGAGCTATTAATTTTTCAGTGTCAGGAAAAACAATCTGAAAACCTATTTGTCAGAAAAATACACACAAGCCTCAAATCTAAGCTCAGCTGTTTGAATGTTTAGTGTGTCACTCTTTCCCTTCATTACAGCTTCCAATCTTTTCAGGAGACTCACCTTTAGTTTCTCAAAGTATCTGCAGACACACCTCCAATGTTCAGTCTTAGAATCTGGTTGATCATTTTTTAATGTAATCAAACACATTCAGTGATGTTGGGCTCTGGTCTCCTTTTCTCAGTGAGGTTCTCCTTGGCAGTTACACATCCTTTCAGACCCATAGCACAGAGTTGTCTTCTCACAGTTGAAGGATGGACAGAAACACCTGTGGATGTTTTCAGATCTGAAGCAGCTTGATTCTCTCCTCTCTCTCAAAGATGAAAGCTGTATATCTGATGGGGACAGTTTTGGTGTTTATCAGGTCTTCCAGGTGTTTGTTAGGAGACCCATTTTCTCTGTAGCTTTTATTAATTTTTTTGTCTTTTTTCCTTCCAAGTGAATTATCTGATCTCTTCAGAAATATCTCCTGAAGCTAAATGCATGAAGGGTGGCCTTCTGTATGCCTTGAATATTTTGCTTTAGAATGTACCTCAGCATCTGCAGAGCCATTTAAAATTCCTCAGTCTGATCTATGCGGGTAAAATGGTGTAGTATTTTTAGATTCATGCTTACTATACTGAGGAATTTTATTACAGGCTTTCGCACATAAAGAATCTGATAAATGCCACCAATGATGTCTCGCCCCAACCACCTACACTTTACAGCTCTAATTAACACACAGCACCTACAAGCCGCAAAGAAGCATGACATGAAAGACATGAAAGTTCCCACCATTTTCTCTTCAAAGTCACAATCCTTAGGCTGCCCTAAGTGGATGTAAGACTGCTAAATGATTTAGCGCCGCTTTACCTACATGCTGAGAATACTTCCTGGCAAAGTTAATTGAAAAAGAACATAAAGCTTCAAAGTGTTTTGCTTCTTGTGTCAAGTTGTAGGTGGGCTTTGCTGGTGTTCACTTAGCATGTGCCAGCATCTGTTTTATTCTAATGTTAAAGGAATACTTAAACGTAATCACTATCTGTCATGTCAAAAGTGTCCATAACAAGAAACAAGAACACAGATTTGAACACATCTTTTATGTTGTACGAGCTTCTTTGCATTTGATTCATGAAATGTTCTTCTGGCATGGAAACAAGCAGAGCTTTGAGTGCATATGCTGAAAAAGCTTCAGCGCATGAAATCAAGCGCCAGCCTAAAAGCATGTCATTTCCATGAAAAACGCTCTAATTCATGCAGATGTCTGGGTTGGGAGCCAATAAAACAACAGCATTCAGTGGCTCGTGAGCCAATGGCTGTGCTCAAAGGTGGAGTTTGAGGTGGAGCAATGAATGCACTGCACCCCCTACTGGGAAAACTTTATAGTGTTAAATTTTCAAATACTAAGAAAGCATAAAATGAGAAATAAACAAAACTTTTTAAGACAGTGAATGATGCGATTTTGGGTAAAATATCATAATTAAATGCTGTAAATTGCAGTGTGTAAAATGCTTCTGCACTAGCTGTGTTATGTATTATTTATTTTGTTGGCAGAGTCAGTAGTAGAAAATAGAGGCACAGTGTAATACAACCCCAATTTCAATGAAGTTGGGACGTTGTGTAAAACATTAATAAAAAAAGAATATAATAAATTGCAAATCCTTTTCAAACTATATTCAATTGAATACACTACAAAGACAAGATATTTAATGTTCAAACGGATAAACTTTATTGTTTTTTGCAAATATTCACTCATTTTGAATTTGATGCCTGCAACACATTCCAAAGAAGTTGGGACAGGGGCAACAATAGACTGGGAAAGTTGAGGAATGCTCAAAAAACACCTGTTTGGAACATTCCACAGGTGAACAGGTTAATTGAAAACAGGTGAGTGTCATGATTGGGTATAAAGGGAGCATCCCTGAAAGGCTCAGCTGTTCACAAGCAAGGATGGAGCGAGGTTCACAAGCAAATAGTCCAACAGTTTAAGAACAAAGTTTCTCAACATGCAATTGCAAGGAATTTAGGGATTTCATCATCTACAGTCCATAATATCATCAAAAGATTCAGAGAATCTGGAGAAATCTCTGCAAGTAAGCGGCAAGGCAGAAAACCAACATTGAATGCCCGTGACCTTCGATCCCTCAGGCGGCACATCATTAAAAACCGACATCATTCTGTAATGGATATTATCACATGGGCTCAGGAACACTTTAGAAAACCACTGTCAGTGAACACAGTTCGTCGCTCCATCTACAAGTGCAAGTTAAAAGTCTGCCATGCAAAGTGAAAGCCATATATCAACAACACCCAGAAACGCCGCCGGCTTCTCTGGGCCCGAGCTCATCTGAGATGGACTGATGCAAAGTGGAAAAGTGTCCTGTGGTCTGACGAGGCCATGTTTCAAATTGTTTTTGGAAATCATGGACATCGTGTCCTCTGGGCCAAAGAGGAAAAGGACTGTCCGGATTGTTATCAGCACAAAGTTCAAAAGCCAGCATCTCTGATGGTGTGGGGGTGTGTTAGTGCCCATGGCATGGGTAACTTGCACATCTGTGAAGGCACCATTAATGCTGAAAGGTACATACAGGTTTTGGAGCAACATCCAAGCAACGTCTTTTTCAGGGACGTCCTGCTTATTTCAGCAAGACAATGCCAAGCCACATTCTGCACGTTACAACAGCGTGGCTTCGTAGTAAAAGAGTGCAGGTACTAGACTGACCTGCCTGCAGTCCAGACCTGTCTCCCATTGAAAATGTGCAACTGAAGTTGTACATCAAGCAAGAATGGGAAAGAATTCCACCTACAAAGCTTCAACAATTAGTGTCCTCAGTTCCCACACGCTTATTGAGTGTTGTTAAAAGGAAAGGTGATGTAACACAGTGGTAAACATGCCCCTGTCCCAACTTCTTTGGAACGTGTTGCAGGCATCAAATTCAAAATGAGTGAATATTTGCAATAAACAATAAAGTTTATCCGTTTGAACATTAAATATCTTGTCTTTGTAGTGTATTCAATTGAATATATGTTGAAAAGGATTTGCAAATCATCGCATTCTGTTTTTTATTTATGTTTTACACAAAACCCCAACTTCATTGGAATTGGGGTTGTATATCCTTTTATTTGGAACATTGAACAGTTGCAGCATTTATTTATGTCAGTGTGCATGTAAAATAAGTACATATACTTTTGTACTGGTTTGGCAAGTATTATTTAGTTAGTTAATGGCAAATCAAGCATTTATTTCAGGTTGTTAAACATATATGCTCGAATTTACACACTCCTACCAGACTTGAATTTGGTAATACAGATATGCCAAAGATGAAACTGTTAAATACACTGAAAAATAAAGTAATTATATACACTAATTAAAAGAATTGTTAATTCAAATATTTATTTAGACAGAATAAAACTAATTAATTTACTTGTTACTACATAAAGGGCTTTTTTGGGTCAAACTGGCAAGTTATTTTTTTACAGTATAACAAAACTGTCAGTGAAATTTAAGCTCATGCATATCATGATCAGATTGAACCATATCGCTGTTGTCAGACGAAAACTTCATATCTCCAAAACGATAACTTTACAGGAGAAAGACGAAACACATTTTACTTTTAATGTAAGTTAATAAAGTTATCTTGGACTGTTTCTTTTGGTCCATTTACCATGAAATGCCATTTACCATTTACCATCAAATGCCCACCCTTTACAGGTATAACAGCTTCAACTCTTCTGGGAAGGTTTTCCACAAGGGTTAGGAATGTGTTTATGGGAATTTTTGACCATTCTTCCAGAAGTGCATTTGTGAGGTCTGACACTGATGTTGGACGAGAAGGCCTGGCTCGCAGTCTCTGCTCTAATTCATCACAAAGGTGTTCTATCAGGTTGAGGTCAGGACTCTGTGCAGCCCAGTCAAGTTCTTCCACACCAAACCTTGCTTTGTGCACTGGTGCGTAGTCATGTTAGAACAGGAAGGGGCCGCCCCCAAACTGTTCCCACAAAGTTGGGAGCATGAAATTGTCCAAAATCTCTTGGTCTACTGAAGCATTAAGAGCTCCTTTCACTGGAGCTAAGGGACTAAGCCCAACTCCTGAAAAACAACCCCACCATAATCCCCCCTCCACCAAACTATACACTTGGCACAATGCAGTCAGATTAGTACTGTTCTCCTGGCAACTGCCAAACACGTCTCCACTGCTCTAGAGTCCAGTGGTGGTGCTTTACTCCACTGCATTTGATGCACAGAAATAAACCCATTCCATGAAGCTCTCTATGCTGTTCTTGAGCTAATCTGAAGGCCACTTGAAGTTTGGAGGTCTGTAGAGATTGACTCTGCAGAAAGTTGGTGACCTCAGCGCATTATGCGCATCAGCATCTGCTGACCACGTGCTGTCATTTTATGTGCACTTCCAATTCGTGGCTGAGTTGTTGTTGTTCGAAATCGCTTCCACTTTGTTAAAATACTGCTGACAGTTGACTGTGGAATATTTAGTAGTGAAGAAATTTCATGACTGGACTTGTTGCACAGGTGGCATCCTATCACGGTACCATGCTGGGATTCAGTGAGCTCCTAGAAGCCGTCTGCATACCTAGTTGGTTGGTTTTAAACACCTGTGGCCATGGAAGTGATTGGAACACCTTAATTCAACGATTTGGATGGGTGAGTGAATACTTTTGGCAATATAGTGTATGTCAAAAACTGAAAAATGAAGATATGAGTTTTTTTTCTGATAGGATAAGATATACATCTTTGATGAATAAAGACTAATGACTTCAAAAATTGTGTAATAGAAGGCAAGAGAACTCTGTAGTTGTGTAGCTGTGTTGTGAAATATTGCTCATCAATTCAACCTAAAATTACTTCATGTCACAATGTTTGCGCTGTTTAATCAATGTTTAAACAATGTTTGTGTTTACACTTTTCCTACCTCAGTAACTGTTGTGTTTATGTATGTTACTCACAGATCACAGCATGTTAAATATCTCTGCACCGTATTCTCACTGCCTCATGTCCAGAAATGTGCACTGTGTTGGCGCTGCACTGTCCTGTCTGTTTATTGTGTCTAATGTCTGTTTAATTTAAGCAATTTAAGCAGGGTCCTCACTAAAACTAGAATATTTCATCATATCAGTCCAGTGCTATCATCACTTCATTGGCGGCCTGTTAAATTCCGTATTGATTATAAAATTCTTTTATTGATGTATAAAGCCCTACATGGGCTCGCTCCTGAATACCTACAAGACCTTATTTCCCATTATGAGGCATCACAACTACTCAGATCCCAGAGTGCTGGCTTATTAATAGTTCCCAGAATTCATAAGGCTGCAGCTGGGGGAAGAGCTTTTTCTTATAAAGCCCCCAAACTCTGGAATGATCTTCCAGAAAATGTTCGGGACTCAGACACAGTCTCAATCTTTAAAACTAGGCTGAAAACTCACTTGTTCAGTTTAGCTTTTGGTAGATAATGTTCCCCCTTAGATAAAGGCAGCAGATCCACAGGTCCATGGACACAGGGAATTATAGTAAACTGAGACACTGGTGGACAGTGTAGCAGAGCGATGCCAAACTGTTTCAGAGTGCCCCCGTGTCTGTGTGTCCTTCTGGTTCTCTCCTTTTAGTTAAGCTGTCATAGTCAGATCTGCCGGAGTCATTAGCCACACTCTGGAAATGTTTACATTCCCTGTTTTACATACAAACAGACAGAATAAAACTAATTCCATCTCCCTGCTTTTTTTCTGAATATACAATCACCCACATGTCCAGCCGGACACTGAAGGGCGACTGACTGTCGAGCCCTCCTGCTACCCACTTCAGACCAGCTGCCCAATCCCCAGCTACCACCACCTGCCTTGGACTAGCTGCCCACCCCTACATTGATGTTTTCATAGATTCCTAGCTATTATTACTACCAGTACTACTGCTATTAATATTAGTAGTATAATCACTTGTAGGTAGTTTGACCAGAGGAGGATGGGTTCCCCCTAGTGAGCCTGGTTCCTCCCAAGGTTTCTTCCTCAGTCCTGAGGGAGTTTTTCCTGGCCACTGTTGCCCCTGGCTTGCCCGGCGGGAGTTTTTAAATTTTTAAAAATTAACTAATTTATTAATTAATTGATTTTTTTACATTTTTACATTCTTGTTAAAACTTCATCTTTTCTGGAATTCAGTGAAGCTGCTTTGTGACAACATCTGTTGTAAAAAGCGCTATACACACAAAATAGATAAATAAATATCACAAAATAAAACTTTATGATATTTATTGTATTGTTTATAGCTTAATTTTTTGTTTGCACACTATGTCTGCATGTTTACACTGTACTTTTTGTTCCTTGTTGCACCGTGTTGCATCTGTTTTATTGTCATAGATGGAATGATAATAAAAGCCTCTTGACTCTTGACTTGACAAGAACATTAACTGTTCTATTCAACCTCAATGAATACTTTGAATGAAAGATTATTTCAATCAGTGTCATTTTTTCAGATGAATAATAAACGGGTTCTATTGCGTCTTACTACACAAAATATATTTTGAGTTGAATTGACAAGCAAATTTTTGGAGTAGATGTTCTAAGATAGCTCTAAGTTCTCTATGAGAACATTAACCCCTTACATTTTTTACATCTCTTACCCTGGGGGTCCCAAAAGTTTTATTATACACTTCTATAGTCAAAGAATAGCTCAGCCAGTTTGCGTGGAAGTCCCTGTAGTTACTGAATAATAAGCCTTAGTATGTAATAAGCTTGTTTTTTGAGGTTTAAATCACAGATCACTGCTGTCGCACTGTGTAGTAAACAAAAGTGACCCAAATCTGATCAGGTTTTGTTCTGTGTACATTCTCCCCAAGTGTCACTGCATCCTCTGAGCTACAAGGTCCTTTAGCAGCAAAGGTATGAATAACACTGATATATAAAAACACCACTCACTCAAACTGCAACCCAGGGGGACATCAGATGACATTGTTTCACACTCTAAAGAGTGTTTCTTTTGGTTGTTGTCTATGGAGCAACATGCACTACCACTTAAAAAAGCACTCTTCTAGCCTGCAGAACCCACTGCGTGTTTTTTTAGCATACACATTATATCAGTATATATCAAAGATGCCTTTTCTATTTCTTCAATGGTGGAAAAGCTACTTTTGGCTACCTTTGGCTTTTTTATTTGTGTGATCATTCTCAGCACTGCAGTGATGCAGATGTGTTGGTGATGTATTAGTGTGTGTTGTGTTGGTGCGAGTGGATCAAACACCTTTTTAAACAGCTCAGTGATGCTGCGGGACTGAGAACCAAGAACATACAGTATGTATAGTAAGTATATGTAATATACCAGAGGTGTGGACTCGAGTTATATGACTGACTCGAGTCTGACTAGAGGCACAAACTTGACGACTTTAGACTCCACTCGAGACAATCGAGAAAGACTTTGGACTCGACTTTGATTTCAACACTAGTGACTTGGACTTAAGTGTCATGACAAATAGACTCATGGAACTCATGGATCATGGAGTCTAACTGTAGATGGGACTCTACATAGTTGATTATTTTTTCATGTGAATGAATTAATTTCCTGCTGTAAATGTAATAAACAGCAGTGTCATCAGATGTCTGTTACTGTGCTTATGCTTGGCTTATTTTATTTCGGAAGACGACTGAACCGTTAGAGCTCAAGTTCACTTCCATAAGCTAAAAGCAAGTGAAGTGTGAACAGCGTCAATGCGCCCTCGCTCAGCAACAACAAGCACAGCATTTACCACACGGCTGAACATTCCGTGTTATTCGCCAACTTCTTATTGGAATTTTCCATTCCACCTTAAATGGTGCAACAGTCAGGCGCCAGGACATAACTGCTGCACCATTTAAGGTGGAATGGAAAATTCAAATAAGAAGCTAGTGATCACCACCCCCCACCCCCCAAATCTAAAATTTTAGCTACAAGGGTAAAAAAAAGGATAAAAAAATGAATATATAGCCAAACACTGCTAATGTGCTGTCATTAAAAAAGCCAACCGTACTGATGTTCATTGCTCTATACAGAATCCTTGAAGAACCATCATTTCTAAGTGAGTGTATAGGTTGCTTTTTTAGAGATGAGACTTGTTTTCCAGAGTGTTCCAGGTGCCAATTTGCTATCAGTAGCATTTTCTCAGGCTCTTTTCTCATTGTCTCATCTGGATACCAGATAACCTCAAAGAGAACACAAGGAACCAGATCTGCTTTTTCACTATGGATAAAACCTGAAATAAACAGCTTTGGTAAGACATGATCTCAGCCTGAGCTGTTTGGAATGAAAAAATCTCCAGTTTCAAAGATTCGTTGTACACTCACAAATTTCCAACGTCCATTCAGTGACTTCTTATACAAGTCAGCTTTGAGTCAGCAAGTTTTGTATTTTGTGCAAGGAAATGCTTCAGAGTGATTGTCTGTGGGTATTGACTGTGTGCTGCAGATAGAGCAGAAAGAGATTAGGTTGGATTATTGCTTCAGGTGTTGCTATCACCACCCAGAGCTCTTAGCAAAGCAGAAAAAAAATCCCCCCAATCCCACTTTTTATAAAATTACAGTTGGCTGCAGGTTTTTTAAGAAACAGAAAGAATTACTCATTTATACCACAAGTGATTCCATTTATTATAATCGAATTGAGAAAAACGTGCGATTTGTCTTGTGTTTAATGTAACACTAAAGCAACAATCAGAGACCAAAGTTACAGCTAATACAGGCTGTCACTGTTGTTTATGTTAGCAATCAAGTAATCTAGTGATTTTTTTTAAAGACTAGTCCAGTTTAAAAAGTAAAAAAAATGACAAATCACCCATTATTTACTGAATAATATCAAACCACACAGAACTGTATAAAAATAAACTATAAAAACATCATGACTCTGTGTCTTAATGTGAGCAAGACCCGTAGAAGAATTTAAAATATATATTATTACCAGATAAACCCTGTTAAATCACTTAAAGTGCCTTTTAATAGCAACGGTTACTGTTATTTATCCTAAACTGAACATTTGTAACAGCCTTGCTGCTACACTTTTACGTTCTGCAAGCTATGTTCTTTTACATTGTTAAATGCAAAAAACAGCTTTGTTCTATGTAGCCTCAAAAACATGCTGAAGCTTTGCTAACCTAATGCAGGAGATAAAAAATCTCCATTTAGACTGACACAGCTGCTGGGCATTTTGGTTTTTTCACTTGCGCAACAACTCAAGCACAATCAAACTGCTCTTTTGTCCAGTGGGTGGCTGCTGATAAGCCCACTGTCTTAACCTCTTGACCAATGCGATGACCTTTACAACCTCAATTACTGTAAAATTTGGGGGACTAGGAAGGGGAGACACGAAGGGTAAAGGTTCATGCTGGTGCCGTTTGACTGGAGGCGTTTGCCCTTCCAGAAGAAGCTCATAGTGACCTCAGTGCAGTCTGACAGGACTGATTTACTGAGGTCAGTGCGTATGTATGCTACAGCGTGATGCAGTAGGTTTACAATGACCACTTTAGCCCATTAAAACATGGTGGGGATGTTGGTAAAGAATTCTACACTTCATTTCATGATGTCTTTCAAAGTATTTTTGTGTAAATATGTACAATTGGCTAATTTCATGTCTGTCTGTCTATCTATGTACCTGTGTGTGTCAATCTATATATCAATCTGCCTCTCGATCTGTCTATTTATTTACCTGACTATGCATGTTTCTGTCTGTCTGCCTATCCACTTGTATATCTGTCTATGCATCTGTCTGTCTACCTATCTGTCTATTAATCTACCTGTCTGTATGTCTGTCAATCCATTCTATTTACTAATACAGTGGGGAGAACAAGTATTTGATACACTGCTGATTTTTCAGGTTTTCCCACTTGCAAAGCATGTAGAAGACTGTAATTTTTATCATAGGTACTCTTCAACTGTGAGTGATGGAATCTAAAACAAAAATCCAGAAAAATACATTGTATGATTTTTAAATAATTAATTTCCATTTTATTGTGTGAAATAAGTATTTGATCATCTATCAACCAGTAAGAATTTTGGCTCTCACAGACATGTTACTTCTTCTTTAAGAAGCCCTCCTGTTCTCCACTCATTACCTGTATTAACTGCAACTGTTTGAACTCGTTACCTGTATAAAAGACACCTGTCCACACACTCAATCAGTCAGACTCCAGCATCTCCACAATGCCCAAGACCAGAGAGCTGTGTAAGGACATCAGGGATAAAATTGTAGACCTGCACAAGGCTGGGATGGGCTACAGGACAATAGGCAAGCAGCTTGGTGAGAAGGCAACAACTGTTGGTGCAATTATTAGAAAATGGAAGAAATGCAAAATAACAGAAAATCTCCCTCGGTCTGGGGCGCCATGCAAGATCTCACCTCGTGGAGCATCAATGATCTTGAGGAAGATGAGGAATGAGCCCAGAACTACACGGCAGGACCTGGTCAATGACCTGAATAGAGCTGGGACCACAGTCTCAAAGAAAACAATCAGTAACACTCTACGCCGTCAAGGATTAAAATCCTGCAGTGCATGCAAGGTGCCCTTCCTCAAGCCAACGCATGTCAAAGCCCGTCTGAAGTTTGCAAATGACCATCTGAATGATCCAGAGGAGGAATGGGAGAAGGTCATGTGGTCTGATGAGACAAAAATAGAACTTTTTGGTTTAAACTCCACTCGTCATGTTTGGAGGAAGAAGAATGATGAGTACAACCCCAAGAACACCATCCCAACCGTGAAGCATGGCGGTGGAAACATCATTCTTTGGGGATGCTTTTCTGCAAAGGGGACAGGACGACTGCACCGTATTGTGGGAAGGATGGATGGGGCCATGTATCGTGACATTTTGGCCAACAACCTCCTTCCCTCAGTAAGAGCACTGAAGATGGGTCGTGGCTGGGTGTTCCAGCATGATAACGACCCAAAACATACAGCCAGGGCAACTAAAGAGTGGCTCCGTAGGAAACATCTTAAGGTCCTGGAGTGGCCTAGCCAGTCTCCAGACCTGAATCCAATAGAAAATCTTTGGAGGGAGCTTAAAGTCCGTGTGGCCCAGTGACAGCCACGAAACCTGAAGGCTCTGGAGGAGATCTGTATGGAGGAGTGGGCCAAAATCCCTGCTGCAGTGTGTGCAAACCTTGTCAAGAACTACAGGAAACGTCTCATCTCTGTAATTGCAAACAAAGGTTTCTGTACCAAATATTAAGTTTCTTTTTCTGGTGTATCAAATGCTTATTTCACACAATAAAATGGAAATTAATTATTTGAAAATCATACAATGTATTTTTCTGGATTTTTGTTTTAGATTCCATCACTCACAGTTGAAGAGTACCTATGATAAAAATTACAGTCTTCTACATGCTGTGCAAGTGGGAAAACCTGAAAAATCAGCAGTGTATCAAATACTTGTTCTCCCCACTGTAGATGTTTCTTTGTTTACAGTCTTAAAGCAACAGCTTGAATGTGGTTTAACTGCATGACTTTATGACTTAAATGTTCTCCATGTTTAAATAATCAGTGTGTTTTAACCCAGCTTCTCAACTCAAAGCTAATTGGTTCCACACGCTAATGTAGAAGATAAGACATCTATATGCAGAGTGAAATGAAGGTGAGCAGGAGAGGTTGAAGTGCAAGATGTCTGTACTTCAGTAAATGTAGAAGTCCTCAATCCTCTTAAACACACTGAAGCATTTAATCCTCTATAGTTTTATATACACATTGTGAGTTATTACAGACGTTTTATTATTTCGACAAATAATATCTATTACTGAGACACTATAGAAAGATTTGTTGTTTAAATAGAATTAGAATAGAATTCAACTTTATTGTCATTGCGTATGTCGCAGGTACAAAGCAACGAAATCCAGTTTGCATCCATCCAGAAGTGCTTAGCAGAAATATAAATATGTGTGTTACAATGTACAGTAAGTATAGTATGTACAGGTTAAAAATATGAGGGGGTATAGACATGAAGGGGGTTATACAGGTTATAAACAAGAATGTACAGGTTATAAATACGAAGGGGTATAAAGTACTATGAATTATGAATAAATATGAAGTATGGAAAGAAGAAAGAAGTAATAATAATAAAAAAACATAATCTGACTGCTTTATAATATGAGCTCACTGAATCTCTGTTATTAGTCAGTTAAAGGGGAATTTTCCAAAATTCCTATATAATATGGTTGAGATGTAAACAGACTCATTCAGAGTAGTTTGGTGTGAAATGGGTGACTGTAGAGACTGATAGGAACCAGGGGTCACCATGATTACAACACAAATATATCCATTTTACTTACTCTCCATTTAATTGTGCACAAACTTTGACTTTTAGGGCAGATATATTGTTTTTTTAAGCTAAAACACCAAATTCTTCTCTTCGGTGCATGAGGAGCTGCAGAGGTGTGAAGCTGAGTTGGCTATTGGTGCCTGCAGTGCTTGCTGTTGCCTAAAGGAGGCGATATTGTGCTTCTGTTGTGAATCTCGGACGCTGAGCTGATGTTATCGTGCTAAATTTAGTGTGGAGTCCGGGTGTGAAGCTGCAGGAGGCTGCTGGAGTTCAGGCTTTAACCGGAGGAGGAAGTGACCGGGCTTCACTCGCTAAGCCCTCTTTCATCTGCCGCTGCGTTCACTTCTTTACTTACTCTCTCCTTCTTTTCTTTTAATAGCAGCACCCCTGATTTACTGTGGTTTAAACCACATCCCTATCCGACTCTCTCTCTGGCTTTCTCTCTTTTTTCTTTCCTTTTTTTCTGTCTTTCTCTCTTTTTATTGTTTTCTTCCTCTCGCTTTTGCTCTCTCTCTCTCTCTCTCTCTCTCTCTCTCTCTCTCTCTCTCTCTCTCTCTCTCTCTCTCTCTCTCTCTCTCTCTCTCTTTGTCTCTCTCTCTGCTCTCTGTCTCTGTTTACATGAGAAAAAGAGAAACAGTGAGAGATACAGAGATGAAGAGATAGAGGGAGAAAGAGAGAGAGAAAGCCAGAGAGAGACACAGAGAGAGAGAGAGAGACAGAGAGAGGGGAAGAAGAGAAGAGATAGACAGAAAAAAGGAATGAAAAAAGAGAGAAAACCAGAGAGAGAGAGAGTATCAAAGTAGCGCCTCTCGTTGTTTCTCTGTCTTTCTCTCTGGCTTTCTCTCTTTTTTCTATCTCTGTGTTTCTCTCTTTCTTTTTGTTTTCTTTGCTTTTTTCTCTCTCTTTCTCGCTCTATCTCTTCATCTCTGTATCTCTCACTGTTTCTCTTTTTCACATGTAAACAGAGACAGGCAGAGAGCAGAGAGAGAGAGAGACAGAGAGATAGAGCAAAAGAGAGAGGAAGAAGACAACAAAAAGAAAGACAGGAAAAGGAAAATGAAAAAGAGAGAAAGACAGAGACAGGGGAAGAAAGAATGAGAAAAAACAACAGAGAGAGAAGAAGATGGAAAGAAGGAAGATAAAGAGGAAGAAGGAATGAAAAAGAGAGACAGAGAAAGGACAAAGGAAGGACACTAAAAGAGAGAGGGGGCCTGAAAGAGAGAAAGACTGAGAGACAGGGAAAATGAGAGAAGGAAAGAGCAAGAAAGAGAGAAAGAAGAGAGAAGAAGACAGAGAGTGAAGGAGATTGTAAAAGAAAAAAGTGAGAGGCAAATGAAACAGGAGAGAGACAGAGAGAGAAAGAGAGCAAAAGAGAAGAATAGGGAAAGAGGGATAGGGAGAAAGAGAGAGAAGGAAGAGAAAGATGGAGAGAGAGAAAGAGGCAGAAGAGAAAGACAAGATAGCAAAAGATTTAGCCACAGAGAATAGACAAAGGAGGGAGAGACACAGAGAGGAAGGGGAGAAACAGAAATAAAGACAGACAGAAGAGGTGAAGAGAGAAAGAAGAGGAAAGGAAATAGAGAAGACGAAAGGAAAGGAAGAAAGAGAAGAGAGATACAGAGATGGCAGGAGAGAGAGAGAGAGAGAGAGAGAGAGAGAGAGAGAGAGAGAAGCATCAGAAGTGTTCACAATCAGTAAAATATGTCATAGTAGGAAATGAAAACAGTGATTGGAATGTGGTTTAGGATGTTTGACGTCAAACAGCGAGTAAACAGAAGTGGTGGGAGGAGGGGGTCTGGGGGGCTTTGGTCACACAAGGTTCAGCTGGGAATGCAGATCAATAAGTGCATGTGTGCTTTTGTGTTCTGTACGTGCAGATACACAGGAATCAGACGAAGAGGAGAGCAGAAGATGCCAGATTAATTCTTCACAGGAACTGTCCTGTAGTGTAGTGTTAAAGTTAGACTGTAAAGCAAGTGGCCAGTTCCTGTGTAGTTGTTATGTAGGTACTGTGTAATAATTGAGTGACTTTGCTTTGAGGTAATGTGAAAATTTTTATTAATGTCATAGCAGTTACATTTTAAGGTAAGGCGGCGTCTGCTGTACTGTCACATTACAGAATGGTATAAAGTTGAAACTGGTTACAATGCCACAGCATTAGCAACATAAATGCTAGGAAAGGTGACAGTGTAAGTAATGTCTTAATGTACGTTATGATTACGTAGCGAGAGATAGCGAGATAGTGGGAAATACATTCTGCCCAATGACCACTGGGATAGGCTCCAGCGCCCCCCAGTGACCTAGAAGAATACGTGGCTTAGAAAATGTGTGAGTCTGAGCTGTTTTTCTGTTTACCTTTATGGGAAAAACAAATGAATAGCCATGTGGAGAAAGAACAACATTCCAAACTCGATACGTCTTGCTGTATGTATATTTTTTCCTAAATGTTTCTGAATCTGATTACATGGCTGCTAAGGGGCGAAAACATGACTAGTGCTACATATGAGCGAACACTGCTGTGCTAACACACTGACCTGACATCAAAAAGCTGGCACCACTAAATACACCAAACAAACCAGCACACTTTGTTAAATGTTGCTTTGGCAATTTTAGGCTGAGTAGCTGGTGTTGGTGTATAGCTCTGTGTTCATACCTGCAGTGACTTTTCGCTCCTTGTTGTCCAAACAGCTGATCGCTTGTCGCCTGTGGGCGTTTTTCCAGAGGCTGCTATTTTGAGTTACATTTTTTCACATTATCTTCATTTGAACGCCTTCTTAATCTTTCATTAAATTAGTTTATTTCATTAAGACATTAAGACATTTAATTAAGCTATCAGTTCATATTCATGTTTCATGGGTCATTATTTTAATTTGCTATGGGAGCTTATGTTAAGGCAGAGACTGGACAGCAGGGTGACATTCACAGGTTTGCAGACCTGAGCAGGTGAAGTAAAACAGGAACAGGAGCCATGCCCACAGGAAGCAGAGATAGAGGGCATGACTAATCATCGACTAATCGAAAAAATAATGGACAGATTAGTCAACTACCAAGGTAATCACTACTTGCAGCCCTACTTTGTATCCTCAAGGCTGTTTTTGTTACTGTCCCTTTAAGGCTGAGCTCTATTCTGATTGGCTTTTGTGCCCAGACTGAAACACTCCAGTGTGAATGGTTGGTATTTATACATATATATATATATATATAAATATTAGTTGGTTCTAATATCATCATAAAGAAAATGATTTTTTTCCAGCAATGCTTTTGCAGCTTATAGCACATTAAACACTATGATTTAAGAAATGTGAAGAAGGTTCAGTCTTCTGTTCTATGGGCCCTTTAATAGGATTTTTTAATACAAAGCCATTACCAGTGAGCCATGATTGGCATAATGTTTGATGACTTGGCAAGGTTATAGCCAAGTCCTCAAGTTTAAGATGTTTTTAATTAAAAAATCATAAACTAAAAAAGTGGGCTTATTGTTGATTTGAGCTATGTTAATAGGGCCATGAAAACAAAACCCATGGGCACGCTCCATAATGTATTAAAGTAGTAATTAGCGCTGATCATAAGAGTGGGAAGTTGTGTGCAAGCTAACTTTAGAGGGTTAGTTGGTGGGTTAATTACAATTAGACACGGTGTCCTTTAAACATGCATGGCGTTTTTGGTTGAAGCGCACACCCAGCACTTGTAATTAACATTCCTGTCTCACTATTGTTGCTTTTCTGTTGAAGAGATCATTGAGGATAGCTGGTTATCATAATATTGTCTTCGCAGTCTGTCCTTATTGACAGTAAGACTGCATACTGTGCAGGTGGGATAAATAAGAGAAAGATTATTATATGTGTTTGTAGTGTATAAGCGCTGTACTGCAGGGGACTCTAATAAACAGAGCTGAACTGAAGAGGGGACGCTTTAGAGGAAATGTGCTTGATAGCACACTGATTGTAATTTGCTCTAAACATTAGGTGTGATATTTCTTCCACTTTATGATTGTCCTGATTAAGTTCAGCAGCATTACAAATTTGTCCGTTTGTGTTCAACACCTAAACAGTTTCATTTGCTGTGCGTCACAGATTCATGTGTTTTATTTCTGGCTGCTGGCAGCCAGAGGCTGAGTAAAGCCTGCGCACAGGCCATAATCTAATACCAATAAAGTCATTCTTTGATATGCTGTGTGATGCAAACAATAATATAAATAGGCCTGTTTTTCCTTACATGGATCCTCCCTGTTCCTCTTGCACTGACACACAACTAGGCCAGCCTGTAGGCTTGGGTGATTTGAAATTGTCATTACAATGTCCACAGATCAACAGCATTTTTGCACCGAAACAATGATCTGCAATATGTTTCAATCTGACTTTATACTCCAAACATGAAAAAGAATTATATGAAAGTTGTTGAAACAGTACTTAAAAACCAGACGTCTACGCGCTGTGAGAAAGCTGGGTTCATGCAGTGGACCAATCACATTCAGGAGGTCTCGAAACAAACAGCACAGTTAATAGGACCAATCACAGTCAGTGGGAGGTCTCAGAATGAATGATGCAGTGATTAGGACCAATCATGGTCAGGGGGAGGTCTCAGAACAAACAATGCAGTGATGAGGACCAATCACAGTCAGGAGAAGGTCTCGGAACAAACAATGCAGTGACGAGGACCAATCACAGTCAGGAGGTGGTCTCAGAACAAACGATGCAGTGATTAGAAGGAGGCCTCAGAATGAATGATGCAGTAAGTAGAAGAAGGTCTCAGGGGGCTCCCGAGTGGTAGAACCGTCTAAGCATTGGCCCTAACATCAGGAAATGAAGTAACATCAGCGAAGTTCGATCCCTGGTGATGCTACTGCCATCCGTAGCCAGGAGTCCTTTGGTCTCGCTATTTCTGGGTGGGTAGGATGGCCCCCCTTCTCCCCACATCACTCAACACGACGCTAGTCAGCGCAAGCGTCAGTTAGCTGATTTAACAGATCTGGCGGTTGGCACTTTCCTCCGAGCGCGTTCGGCTGTCCCGTGATGTTGTGTTAGCGGCAGTTCGAAAAAATGCGATGGCTGGTTTCACAGGTCACGGAGGAATCCTATGCTAGCCTCACCCTCCTAGTGTTGATAGCTTTGTGTGATTGGGAGAGTCCTAACTAGCGGGTGGAATTGGAGACGACTAAAGTGGGGAGAAAATCGTGTAAAAATCAAAAAAAAAAGAAAAAAAAGATGGAGGTCTCAGTAGGAATGATGCAGTGATTAGGGGGAGGTCTCATAATGAACGATGGAGTGATTAGGGGGAGGTCTCGGATGGAAAAATATAGTGATTAGGGGGAGGTCTTGGAAAGAACAATGTAGTGAATAGGGGGAGGTCTCAGAGTGAATGATGCAGTGATCAGGACCAATCACAGTCAGGAGGAGGTCTTAGAGTGAATGATGCAGTGATCAGGACCGATCACAGTCAGGAGGAGGTCTCTGAATAAATGATGCAGTGATTGGGGCGGGGAGTATTTCAGAATGAATGATGCAGTGATTAGGGGGAGATTTCAGAGTAAATGATGCAGTGATTAGGACCAATCACAGTCAGGGGGAGGTCTCAGAATGAATGATGCAGTGATTGGGGCGGGGAGTATTTCAGAATGAATGATGCAGTGATTAGGGGGAGATTTCAGGGTAAATGATGCAGTGATTAGGACCAATCACAGTTAGACGGCGGTCTCAGAACAAACCATGCAGTGGTTAGGACCAATCACAGTCAGGAGGAGGTCTCAGAATGAATGATGCAGTGATTTGGACCAATCACAGTTAGACGGGGTCTCAGAACAAACAATGCAGTGATTAAGGGGAGGTCTCAGAATGAACAATGCAGTGATATGGACCAATCACAGTAAGTTAAATGTGGCAGGGGCTACCTCTCTTTAAGGACTCTGCAGTTGTGATGGAGTTTAGATGACTCCAGTCTTCCACTATGGCCAGTATAATGTTTCTTATACATTTTCCCCCAAATGTATAAATCAGTTTATTGGACTGGCTTTCCTCACTAACAAGCAAGATGCTAGTTGTTCCCTGTTATACCAATATCTAAGACTCAGATCAATTCTAGTTCTGAAGGGCCAAAGTCTTACACAGGACTCTAACACACCTGGTTACTAAACCTGTGAATGAACTGATGAGTTGAATCAAGTATGTCAGAGCAGAGAAATCACCAAACTGTGCTGCACACTTCAGGACCAAAACTGATGACCTCTGCTCTAGGACATATAGGTCCATCCAGCAGCCCCAGACACTGGAATTGGTGTCTAGAAGGGGTTGCATAGACTAGTTTAGGACATTCTTAAACTTTTTGACCTGTGGACTTTTTGTCTGTGGAAAAAAACAAAATCTGCATTTAACAGGCAAATTTAGTTTGTGGAGGCAAACACAGGCAGGAAAATAAGCATGTAAGAGTATTTAAAATGCAATTCTGCTCATAATCACCCAAATTTTATAATGCTATAATCTAAATCTGAATTGTTTCCTGATTATGTAACACCATTACATGCATTACGGCTTAGTTTGGTTTTACAGAATATATCTTTTTTTGATGTGGGCCTGTACAATCTGTAAAAATGACTTACATTGTGCATTCAGGCAGGACTAAAAAAGCTGAGAAACATTGGTAATATGACATTAACCACCTCCACCTAATCCCATTTGAATAAGGCAGGGGTAACGTCATATGACTGTTTTACTGCCCTGTTTTGGCTCCACAGCAGAATAAATTTTTTAGGTAAACTTTTTAATAAAAAAAGCTCCTTTGCAGTAAAATAAAGCTCTGCTTATCCTTTTAACACAGTTTAACAATAAATGATCTTAAACACTGGGGTTATGTATAACTGCTTGTTCACCGTTTAACCCTGAAGATCAGCACATGTTGATGGTCACCATAGCATCACAGACAACAGTCTCACCTAGCTAGTAGCTAATGTTATGGCAAAGAGAAAGATTTAAGATGAACATCTATAATTTCTATAATCAGATTAATGGACTTATTTGCAATTATAATCACTCCAGTTGGTTTCCTGATATGTTTAGTCTGCAGCAAGAAACTGTCAAACACTAAAAAGTTGAGAAGCTGAAGTTGATTCCCCAGCTTGTTGTTTGAATTCTCCTGTTCCACCTTAAATGGTGCAGAATTTACATTCTGGTGCCATTTTAGGTGGAACAGAAAAATTAGAACATGAAGCTGGTGAATGAGGAGCTCACTACAGCCAAAAGTCAAAATCGGAAAAAGTTTCCTGCCAGAGATGTGAGAAAAAGTGCCTTTAGCTGAGCTTAAGCTTAAAGCAGAGCAAAGTCTCTGTTTTCATTTATATTGTTAGTCTATTTTAATACATTAGCAGATATTGAGACATATTTACAATCAAGATAGTAAAATGGACATAAAATGTTGTGGCTAACATCCAAAAACCCAAGTGGTTTGATTTTTACTGAAAGGACAAAGTGGTTCTTTCTAACATTTGGATTACTGACCTCTAGAATAAGGCCATCAGCAGGGTAGGTAGGTGGCATTGTTCATGATTGTAGGTGTTCCTCGCCCAATGAGCTGCCTCTGGTGGTCAGTAGAAAAGAGGTGAATGTGGTTTCACTCCTAATCAGTGTTCTTATTACATTAAATCAGGCTCATTCACCTCCTGCGCTCATGTTTCTGTCTCTGTCACAGACAGTGGAGGAAAGCTTACCTCTTTACTCAAATGTATTTTAACAGCTAACCGATTCAGACTGAGACACCTCCTGTCAAAAGTTGCAATTAGTCAGACACCCTGAGTTTGGGCTGGGAGGGGGAGGGGGGAGGGTATGGGGGTGTATTTAATGATTTCACTGCGAGAGAGCTGCAGGGTTTGACGAATCTGGGCTTTGACAGCGAGGGTGAATCGTTTCATGGATAAAAGCTGAGGTGTGTTGACAACAGATCCGTGTAGGTTACCCAAACCGATGGTGGATATTTAATCCCTCTGCCATTCCTGACGATTTTGTTCCCTTTCAAATGGCTGGGTGCTCTCGACAGGAGAGGGAAAAAACAGCTCAGGCTTTTCCATGCTTAATGGACTTTATTCCAGCTCATGTTTTTGTTTTTGTCTTTCTTTTTTTGAAGTCAGTTTAAGTTTTTTTTTCTTCTTGTGTTTTTTATGTCGGGGATCGAGATCGTATTAGGCAAATAAGGCAGCTGTGTTGCGCATTTCTTGCACAGATGGGTTTTTGAGTTATAGATCATACATACAGTGCTGCACTGCATGCAACTGTGTGTTTCTGTAAATACACAAATACTGAAATGTTGTTCATTAGCATGCAGCTGAAATGAGTGTCACTGTACAAATGAATGGAAGTGTTCATGTTGGAGGATGAATTATGCATCACTCTGCATGTTCAGTGTAAGGATGTGGGATTTGAGAAGTGCCTGTAGTGTAAGCTGGATCTCTCATGATGAGTGGAGATGGAGAGCGTCTAATATGAAGAGGCTCCTTGATTTGTATTGTTTTAGCCCTATATTCTGTAGATTTTGAAGGATCTTGTGCTCTTTTCCTTCACAAGTCGTCAAGTTAAGGGCCAGTTAGCTTGTTCCCTTCTGAGCTGAGCAAACTTAGGCCAGTGCAGTGTGGTGGAAAGTAGCCAGTTACTAAATGCATACCAAAAAAGTCCAAAACACTGAGTAAAAGTATTGTTTTTCTACAGCTATTAGGGCATGATAGCTTAGATTTTCACTGTACACTGTTAGAACTAAAGGTTCTGTGCAGGTACATTTTAGTTAATTCATCAAGGTACAAACAATGGAAATGTGCCCTTAAAGGTACAACAATAGTTTGTGTCCAGTTGTGCACCTTAAATAAGTTTTTCCTTGTAGAAAAGTATCTTTTCATAACGTAATATTTATGAAATATAATTTCAGTAAATTATGGTACAATTATGCTCCCTGACTAAAGGTAGTGACATGTACCCTTAAGGGTACCACCCCAGTGACAAGAGTTGGACTTCCCCAGTGACAGTTTATTACCTTTTTTCTGAGAGTGTAAAATGCCAGCATTTAAAATTGTATGTGCTTCAATCCAACAGCCATGATCTGATTTCTCTGGCTTGCACCCTTGTATTGAAACAATACAGTGTCAATCAAATCAGTCAGTGCTGAAGAGTGTTTTCATGGTAGGGGTCTGCCTCTAGTTCAGTTAGATCAGCAAAAATAGCCACAATTTATTTTTACATTACTTTCATTTAACAGGTTGATTGTTACAGTTTTCAGCTGAAAAAGGTTTAAATAGGACGGCAGGGAAGTGGTAAAATCTCACATTCAATATAAAATGAGAAACAATGAATAAAAATACTGTTCGTTTCGTTGATCTTCCGAGCCAGACCACACAGATGTTCAAACAGTTTGAGCTCTAGCAGGTCAACAGTAAAACTGTCAGCCATCTACAACCCTATTTCCAAAAAAATGGGACGCTGTGCAAAATGTAATCCAACAAAATCCAATGATGTCCAAATCATCTAAACCACATTTAAAAGGAAAATACGACAAAGACAACATATTAAATGTTGAAATTTGAGAAATTGTATTGTTTTTCGCCCATTTTGAATTTAATGCCAACAACACATTCCAAAAGAAGTTGGGACAGGGGCATGTTTACCATTGTGTTTATCACCTCTTTTAGAGTAACAAACTCTATAAGTGTTCGGGAACTGAGGAGACACTGCTATAGTTTTGGAACTGAATTGTTTTCCTGTTCTTGTTTGATATAAGATTTCAGCTGATCAACGGTTCAGGCAGGCAGGCCAGTTTAGCACCTGGACTCTTTTAACACAGATCAATGCTGTTGTAATATATGCAGAATGTAGTTTGACATGGTCTTGCTGAAATAATCAAGGCCTTCCCTGAAAAAGACATTGTCAGTATATGCTGCCGAAACATGACTATATAGTTCAGCATTACTGGTGCCTTCACAGATGTGCACGTCACCCATGCCATGTGCACCCCTATGCCATTATGAACACTGGCTTTTGAACTGCGCAGTGATAACAAGCTGAGTGGTCTTTAGCCTGGAGGACTAATTGATTTCCAAAAAGAATTAAAAATTTTGATTCATCAGTCCACAGGACACTTTTCCACTTCCCCTAAGTCCATTTTAAATGAGCTCAGGCATTTACCAGCCTTGTTGTTGGCATCAAATTCCAAATGTGCATATCTTTTATAAAAACCAATAAAAATCTCAGCTTCAACATTTGATATATTGCCTTTATACTATTTTCAATTAAATATAGAGTTTAAATGATCTGCACATACTGCAATTGCATTTTGCACAGCATCCCATTTTGGAAACAGGGTTGTATTTCAGTTTCTGTGAGGAACATTAGACACAAGATTTATAATGTCTGTTCATGTGGAGCATCAAGAGCAGATACAAGGCTCAAGAACTTCTTCACCTGAAAATATAACTTGATACAGAGAATACAACAAATTACAAAAGCAAAAAGGAAAGTGAGTATGCTTATGCTGTCTATACACTCAGTTTATAAAATACTGAAAAAATAATTCATCAAATGACAGCCAAGGTCCAAAGAATAACTATCAGTAATTCACTGGATGATCAACTGTTCTCTGTTGGACGCTCTCTCTCTCTCTCTCTCTCTCTCTCTCTCTCTCTCTCTCTCTCTCTCTCTCTCTCTCTCTCTATGTATATAGAGTATATAGATGAGCTACCCTGTGCACAGTTGCAGTCCAAATTATTAAATTCCCTTGAAGTGCAAGGGAGTTTGGTAATATATTGCTGCTGTTGGAACAAACCTTTGATCAATGGACCAAAAGTGGACCAAAAGAAACAGCCAAAAAAAAAAAATCTAGTTCCATTGACTTACATTAAGAGTATTATTGTTTTTTCCTTCTTGTGTAAAGTTATCATTTTGGAGATACAAGGTTTTTGCTCCGGTGGCAGAGACAATTAAAATGTGCTGAAAATCTATCAACCAAGGCATTTGAGAACATAAATTTGAGTTTGCTATGAACAGTTCAAATGAAAAATCCTTCTTTCCACAAATATACATGTGAATATATGTCCATGTGCGAATAAACGTTTCCAGTAGGTGCTCACATGCTTCTGACATCTCTCTTCTGGAATCTATGTCCATTCCTCCTGTGCAAAACCTTTCAGCTGATCCTTGGTTTTCATAGTGCCACAGCTTTCCTTAAGTCTCACCAAAGATTTTCAATGAGATTTAAATCCAGGGACTGAGATGACCACCCAAGGACATTCCAGGACTGATCCCTGAACCACGCTTTGGTTGACTTGAATGTACGCTTGGGATTGCTGTCTTGCTGCGAAGACCAACGATCAACAAGCTTCAATTACTGCACTGAAGACAACACATTCTTCTCCAAAATGGCCAGGCATTTCAAAGAATCTGTGATGCCAGACAAACGAGTAAGACTGTAATATCCTTTACCGTACATGCCACTGATCCATGTGTCTATACAGTTCTAATTTAATTTCATCACTCCATGAAACTGTCTGCCAGAACTCCACGGTCTCCTTCTTGCATATTCAAGTCGACTATTTTGTGCTTTTTGGCCAAGAGTGTTGTGTGGCAAGGTATCCAGGCATGAAGTCCTTGCTTGTGTAACGTTCTTCTTATCCCCTTCATGAACACAGTTGCTCCTGTCTTCATGAGATCACACTGCAAGTCTTTGGCAGTAACATGAGGGCTTTTCTTATCTTTTCTGTTCAAATGTCTGGTTCCTCTTGGTAAAATGTCTTTTCCACAACCAGATAGGTTTCCTGCTGTACCATGAGTTTTAACCTACGTATGATACCTCCAACTGTGTTTAGTGTCTGGGATATCTTTCTGTAGTTGCCTTTTTGGTGCAATGAAATATTTGGTTCTCTTAGCATTTGCGAAAGCTTTTTTCTTTTCCGAGTTTGCTGCTGAGCTTGAACACATGCATGGATGGGATTTATATATCATCGCTGTCCGATGAAAACCATGTATCTCCATTTTTGTTGATTTAGTTGTCTACACCATTTCAACACACCAGCTGTCCTTTATGTTATGTAAAAGTTTTATGATGACTGGACCAATAGAAGTGCTCTAAAATCACTTGGAACAAAATCTCTTTACATTGACTTACATTGAAAGGTAAGAGTGTTTTTGCTCTCTCCTGTAAAGCTCATATTTTGGAGATACTTGTTTTTCATTGGACAGCGACAATATTTATTACAGCTGAAGGAAATTACCCAAAGACCTAACCTAATTTTTTAGCCTCAAAGACTAGCAGCAATTTAAAAACCAGAAATATTAAATAGGAATTGAATTATTTTGACATGGCTGTATTAAGAAATGATCCCTTTACTCTGAAATCACAATCAATTTGAACAGGTCACTCAATTGATAGTGATTTTTATATATATATATTGACATTGACAGCATAAGTATGATTATCAATAACCAAAATGTATTTTCTTTAATATCTTATGTTATGTTTAATATGTTTATTCTGTATGTTCACATTTATGTATGTATGGTTTTGACCAGAAATTTTCAAATGTATTAAATTGGAAATAGATGCAAAATAGAACCTTTTTTCTAGTCGTCTCAGACATTTGGGCTCCACTGCTAAATAGTCATCTATTTAAAACTGCTCTGAATGATCTTTCTTCTTCTATATCTTCCTCCTGTTTTCATCTTTTTTTAAAAGGATGAAATAATAATATTTTTCTACACTCGTGACACTGGAAAGGCACCATCTGGGATGTCCCTGGATTAGCATTATAATGTAAAAGTGAAGCTGCTGAAGCTGAAATGGTGATGGAGTTTGCTGAACCTCCTTCACTCTCTGTTGGCTCGACTGCCTGCGTCTCTGCCAAATGACTCCTCTGATTTTTTACTTCATACATGCCCACACCTTTATTATTATACTGTATTGTGCAAAAGTCAGAGACCACCATTCATTTACTTTATTTCCAGCCCACCATCTGATAAGCAGCACTTAAAGCTTTCATCTTTGAGAGAGAGGAGAAAATCAAGCTGCTTCAGATCTGAAAACACCCACAGGTGTTTCTGCCCATCCTTCCACTGTGAGAAGACAACTCAGTGCTATGGGTCTGAAAGGATGTGTAGCTGTCAAGAAGAAGCTCACTGATGAAAGGAGACAGACACAAAGACAGAAACAAAGAAGCTGAACAATGGACTGACCACCACAAAGTCCAGACCTCAACATCACTGAATGTGTTTGATTACTTCAGAAAATGAACAACCAGCTTCTAAGACTGAACTTTGGAGGCATGTCTGAAGATTCTTTGAGAAACTCCTGTCTTTTCAGTCTCCTGAAAAGAATGGATGCTGGAATAAAGGTAAAGAGTGACACTTTGAACAGTAAAATAGCTGTAATTAGATTTAGTTGTTGAGGCTTCTGAGGCTGAACGAACTTGTACCCAGTGGCAGTTTTGACTGGAAATAAAGTAAATGAAGGGAGTCTCTGATTTACGTGCTGCTGTATGTTGTCAGTGTGTTCCGAAATATAAATATAGTATTTTGTAGTATATAGTATTTCATACTATGCTGTACCTACCCAAAGAAAAATAATATAATCAAAATCTTTTACAATATATTTACAGGGGTTTGTAGATATCTGTTCATTATAGCAGTAACAGCCTCTAGTCTTCTGGGAAGACTTTACACTAGATGTTGGAACATTGCTGTGAGGATTTGATTGAGCATTAGTGAGACCAGGTAATGATGTTGGATGATCAGTTCTGGATAACTCCAACTCATCCTAAAGGTATAGGATGGAGCTCCATCACTCCAGAGAGCCAGAGTTCACCAATACTGGGGGATTTATGCCCCTCTAGCCCACGCTTGGCATAGGGCATTGTGCAGCTTTTCCAGAGCATCCCATTCTATTGGTCAGCGCTTCTCTTTAGAGATTATACAAACTGTGGCACCTTAAAGCACCTGCATTAGAAAGACTGGTTAACTTTGGCTGATTGGATGATGCTGCACTGCAGCTCTGGGGCTGCCTGGGCTGATAGTGTTTGGCCGCATGAGCAGTGCTATGCCGCAGCTTTGAGCCCTCTCAGGCCGTCTGCCTAAGCAATGTTACACTGCGACTATGCGGCTCCCTGAACCAGCCACCTGGGTGATGCTGGATTGCAGCTGTGGGTCTCCCTGGACTGGTGGTGTTCAGTTGTGGGAAATGCTACCCTTTCATGGCTAAGGACATTTTTGGCTTTCAAAGCTCAACAGCCCAGCCTACTGTGTGATGCACCACAGTTGCGGAGTGAGACTTTCCCTTATGGCTAAGAACTCCTTCCAGGCTAGCAAAGTGACTCCATACCATGGTCAGTAGAATCCCCCCCGCTAGCTGTGGGAACCATGGAGTTGTGTTTGTGTGTGTGTTTTGTGCTGTTTTATTTATTGTTGATTATGCATTTTGTTGCTTTCTGATAATAAAGGGTCCTTGGGCATAGAAAAGGTGCTATATACTTAAAAAAATGATGATGTCATCAGGAAAAGTTTTTAGACTATCAAGACTTCTGTCAGCAATCACATTATACGGGAAGGTTCTTTTAGACCCCTGAAATGTATTTTTTGAGTACCCTGTTGGATATGCAAGGCATCTTCAGTTTTCAAAGTGTAGTTTACCTAACCCAGCACTAACCTTACCATAACCTAACCATAGCAACCAACCAGTTTTCAACCAACCATGAATACCAGCCAAATGTCCTCACAACCACTAAATGTTTTTGTTTTAGCTTCCTGCATAAAGAGCTGCTTTGAATTTGTGTGTACATCATATCCAACTGAATAAAATCAATGTCAACACATTAACTGCCAAAACGATATGATGTAATGTAGTGTTCACGATTTACACATTGCACACAGCCTTTTTTTTTCGCTGTTAGATTATTCAAACCCCAAAAGAAGCTAAATACAAGCACAAATGTATTCCAGCACATGCAGAGGACCCACTGATGTATCTGAAATGCCACATTTGCACAGAGCAGGCGGAGGTGTAGCAGTGGCTGAGCGCTCTGTTAGATGTGTAGATGTGAAGCTCAGTGAAGCTGGACGTTTCTCTGAGTTAGAGTAGAAGATACGGCACATCGCCAACACTGCAGACAGCCTGTACTCCAAAGCAGCACTCTGAATCACAACTCCTCTATTCTATCAGCTGAGATTCAATTATCATGCTGTCAAATTTCTGCTACTTTATATAACAACAACAACAATAATAATAATAAAGTGTGGACAGAAAGAGCCAATATCCTATATTTTTTATGTTTTTGTCCATTTCATGAGGTCAACTTATGACATTTGTACAGATTTTTAATTGTAATTTTCAAACCTGTCCTTTTCCTCTTAATTAACCAGACTATTTTTGATGCTGTGTCTTTAAGACTGATGTGTGTAAAGAGAACAAAACTGATTGGCTGTGTCTCACTCAGAAAGCAGTCCAGGCTGAAACACTCTTTATAACTTCAGTGTGAGTGGGTGGGGTTAATATGCTGATAGGTTGGGCCTACATTACACGACAATGTTCGCAGTCTGAAGTGATTTTCCAGGGCGGGAGCTTGATCATAAGCCACTGATGGCATGGATGATCTGGTAGTGTAAGAGGAGAAACGAGTGAATCTTTAGCCCTTCCATCGAACTCTGAAGTGATCAGAGACCCTCAGATATTATCAAGCATGTTTGACATTTATGACTCAAAGACGCTCATGAGTATTGCTGTGTGAGAAGGTCAGAGATTTACTCAGCGATTCAAACAGCCAATCAGAGAACTAGAAGAGCAGCTGAGACACAGGGGCTGTGCATAAAACACAGACAGATATGAGCCGATATTATATATCATGTTTATAATGTTTGGATGCAGAAGTCAAAGAACTTTCTTTACAATTTAACTCAACTGCCAGTTTGTAGTGAAATACCGATGTTTCTCAGCCCCATATTAATCCCCAGTTTGTGCTTTGCCTGAGCATTAAAGCACTAACAGGTCTGGTCCAGTAAGCTCAGCTCTGTTTCTGTCATGTGATCTGAGGAGATCTGGAAGCATCCCAGCATTTCTTTAGTGCATGCTCTTCATGGCCTGGAATACAGCTCATAACGTAACTGAAGCAAGCCAGCCAGTGGAGCACTATCATTAGCAGAATGTTTTCAGTCAGTTTAGTTTAGTCAGAGTGCACTTGATGCACAAAATCTATTCAAAGAAACCACCTCATACATTTCATTTGGAGATATTCACTCAAGACAAAAGAGATTTGGCTTGCTTGCCATCATTATGCTGGGAAATCTGATATATTTCTGTATGGGAAACTATATGTGCACATATATTATGAAGGGTCAGGCATATATTTAAATACAACTGGATTAAAACATAAAAATTGATGGCTTTGGTTATCTGTCCATTACTCTCCACAAGATCATTTTTAAATGCAAAGGAGATTCCAGCTGCACAAAAATGGACAAGGAAGTAGCTTCAGGCAATTTTAGACAGACTTGTTCAGTCAGCAGCTTTTTGGAACAGCTGTGGATGAAGTTCATACTGTTGCTCAGTGGTGAGCACATGTATTTATGTATTTTTAATGTTACTGTTGTTTGCTGTGGATAAAGAGTGATCTTTTCGCTTGCTGTTTAATGGACATGACGGCACACCGAGTAGCTCGAACACAAATCCGAGAACTTTTCTCAAACATAGCTACCAGTTCTGTCCACATCGCCTCTACTGAAGCTGTAACTACAGTGGCCACATACAGCTTTTGGTCTTTTAGTACTTTTACTACTTGCCCATCATTATTTTCTAAAGGTTATGCATAGTCTATTTCAGAGGTTACTAACAGGCGGACTTGGACTGTGTCCAAGTCCAGACCCAGACACTGTCCTATGTGCACCTGGACCTATAGCCGGTAAGGTATGGATAATTATTTCAATGAGGTGGACCTATTTTGATCGGCATAACATTTCTAGTCATTACGGTACCGGTTTACTGGCCTGACAAACTCACAGACCACTCACATGCATTGTAAATATCATATGATGCTACTCAGCCAATCAGATCTATGCATTACGATGAGCGCTGAGACTTGAATGAATGATGCACACACAAGGGAGGGACAAGGCAAGAAACAGCAGTCGGAGAAGAAAGTGAGCTAGATTTCACACGTGTCCTCTAAAAAGAGAAAACTGACAATAAATGTTGTTGAAATATGACTGAATTGTACTTTATTTTATTTTACATTCACTTGATGACTACATAAGATGCTAATATAACTAATGGACTAGTTCAGTATACAGTAGTTGGCACTGAATCATAATGTAAGTTAGACATTATGATGTTCCGGACCTTTGCTTGAGGAAATTTTCTTTAACTGGACCTTACTGAATTTTACTCCTGGTCTAGTTTAACAGAATATTTTTTCTATTGTATGAAGTGTAATTTCATTACAAGGTGTTTCATTTTACCATATGTAATGTGTTCTCTGTGCAGGCTACAGACATGTGCATTTTATGTTTTTCGGGGAGTTTTCAGTGATGATAACTTATGTTACAATCATGGGGCTAATAAGAGACTTGTTGTCCATTGGACAATGTTGATGAGTCGCCCCCTACTGTGAGCTCTGCCTTCACCAGGCGTTTGATTGGTTTAGAAATGTCACTCTCAGTCTGCTTCCTGCTAATAAGTCTTCACTGCCCCCACATTTAGACTGGATCCGAGTATGTTTTGAAACTTTATGTTTACTCTTCTATTTAAAAAAAGGGAGGAAAATTCATGTTTCCATGATATGAGCCTTTTGAATACTGCAAACTATTTGCCAAATGGTACTTTCAGATTCTTTCTTTTAAAACCTTTTTTTCAATATTTTTGGAATTCTGTAAGCAAGAAGTGAGTAAAATGCTAAATAATATGCTATGGTTATGTATTATTTTGATTTAGTTTTATTCTGGACACATCTAAAAGCCTTTTTTATTTTTATTTAAGTTGCAGTAGTGTCCTTTTGAATATCTCCTTGAAACCTGTGAAATTGGTCAGATTACTAACTATTTTATATATTTATGCAACCAAATTGGCTTTAAAACATTTAAAACACTGATTCCAATCTTTTGACCTTTAGTTCTTTATTTTAAATGACTGTTTTTATGTTTGTATTTTATTATTTGCAGCATTTCCCTTGTAATTCTGTCATTACATTGTATAAACATTTCATATGAAAAAAAAAACAAAATACATGCACATATTTGCACTATTCTATTAGGTTAGATGGAATGATCAGACTTCTATTTTTGCACTTCCAAAGAAATGGTCCAAAATTGTTCAAAATAAAACCTTGTTACAATAACGTATATTAAAGGAAACCCAAAAACCATCATAAGAAACCAAGTTGTGCTCACTTTTTTTGAATAAAAGAGATTGATGTAGTATGTAAACATCGTTAACACTTCAAATTCTGTCCACTCAATCCACACAGTCCATATTTGATAAACAGAGGCAAAATAGCCTATTTCAAATTTATTGTTTTTGTGATGTCATGAAAAACCAACACATTTACATATATCCACTTATTTAGTCTACAGCTGTTTAACCCTGCATACTCACGCTGAAGTTTTAAGGAGTGACTACTTTTTGAATGAGGTAAAATACAGGTGAGCCAATTGGAACAGAGCTCATTTACATATATCAGCCTTAAAGGCCCAGTAACAAAACCCCCCTGTTTAATTCTAAGGAACACACACTGTAAAAAGTAGCTCGTCAAATCAACTTAAAAAATGACTTCATTTTGTAATAAATAAATTAACTAGTTTTCAACCTAAATAAATACTTTGAATGAACTTTCAATCAATGTAGTTTTTTGAGTTGAATAAAACTAGTTCAATTGCTTGTTACTACATGAATCATTTTTTTTAAATAGATCTGATGCCTCACTTTTTATAGTGTAGAAAGGTTCATAAAACCCTTAGAAATGTTATGAGAGGACCACAAGAGAAAAACTAAAACATGAGAAAAATGTAGGATATGGGCTCTGTAAAGTTAGAGGAATTCCACGAAATTACAGATTTTCTGCATTATGAAATTGTTAAAATGTAAACAAAGTAATTCACAGTAGTTTGATGTGAAATGCTTTGTTCTTATTCACATTAATAGACCCAGCCATCTAGTTGTAACTTGAAATGGTTATGAACATACTGCCTGATGACTGAGACATTGTTTTACAATGGATTTTGAGAAGATTTTAGCCTAAAACCCTTAAAATCCCAGGCTTATTACATGCAAAGATGGTTTATTCAGTAACTACAGGAACTTAAATGGTTGAGCTATTCTTAGGTTAGAGACATGTATAATTAAACTATAGGCCTGCCGGTGAGCCCTAGCCATGTAAGGCATTGAACATACGTACTTTTAGAAAGCTATCCATTCCACGTAGGGCATTGTGAGGTAAGATAGTCCCCAATACATGGCTTCTCTACAATGAACCATTTCACATTAAACCATTGAATGACTTTGTTTACATCTGAACCACTAAATCACGCAGAAATTTTGAAAAATGGGTGAAATTTCCCTGAAAGCATGTTCCTTCTTGGGTGAAGGTTACAAGAAAGTATCTCTGCAGTTCATTTCTTAAATATGATCCTATACTGAGAAGTCTAAACTTTCAGTGGAGCAAAATTATTCAAAGAAAACAGGAAAAAAACATCTTTAAAGTTGAGAGGAAACTCAAACTCATAAGCATCACTCAGAGCTGCTCCTCACACTCTTCACTGAAGGATGAAGGCCGTCAGACATTCCTCATGCTGTGTATGCATCACAAGTGTTCTGTTTCCCTTCATGTCAGTCTGAAGTACACTTATGTACATTTCGCTCTAAAACTGCAGAGCTCAACAGCTTCCATCTCGTCTGAGCTGCATGGAGATAACGATGATGCTGACTGTCGTCTGCTCGGGGTACAGAGAAACAGATGTTGGTATGTAATGATGTGGGTGATAATTATGTTCAGGCAAGTTTAACTTCTGTCTTATTGTCCTACAAAAACACTATCCTGCATGGAGTGTGTACCAGCATCATTGGCGTGTATTGTAATTAGGTTCTAATTATGCAAATCAGTCAGCTCCATAAATATTTGAATGTTGGCAATGTTTGTTATCTTGTTGTCTACCACAGCATACATACAGATTACGAATGTGAGCTCAAAGTGCAGACATTCAGCTTTAATTTGAGGGTATTTACATCCAAAGGTGGACAGTGTAGGAATTACAACCATTTTCATACATAGTCCTCCCATCATGACCGCTCCCTGTCAAATTACACATTTTGTTGATTTTCTAGGTTAAACTGATTTGTTTATGAGTGAAATTAATATACTGTACTTAAGAAATTCAATCAAAATTTCTCAAAGTCAAATTTCTAACTCTTTGGAATGATCTTTAGAGGCATTCAAAATAGCACGTGTTCTTAAAAAAGAAAAATGGACACAAAAAGAACCATTTCCATTCTTAAATGGTCCTTTGCATGGTGACATGGTTCTTTAGACTGATGGAGAATATATTTTGTATGGTTCCGTAAAGAAAGGGCTTCTACATACTGTAGCATCAATAAGCGTTCCGCTATTGTAACCATATACATTCTCCATCGATCTAAAGAACAGTTTTACTGTGCAAAGAACTGTTCAAGCATGCAAAGGGTGTTCCTGAGTGTTCATGGTTTTATATAAAACCATTGTCTTTATAAAGAGCCATCTTTTTTAAGAATACTGCATACTGGTCCTGTACTGTACACTGTGCATCATGAAAGGATTTTTTATGCTGATGGAGAATGTGCTGTAGATGATTCTATATAGAACCTTTTTAAAAGAGTTCTATATAGTACCCAAATAGGTTCTTTTTTGTATTAAGCTTGAAATCGTAACAATAGAAAAACCAGCCACCTTTGTATGTTATATAGAATCCTTTTTTTTAGAAATGGTTCTATATAGAACCTTATACAACACATTCTCCATTAACCATGCAAGGGGTTCTTTACTTGTTCATGGTTCTACATAGAACCATTTTCTACATTCAAGAATCCCATTTCTTATGTTTACCGCTACTCCTTATTTTCGAGTGTCACCTTGCCCCTTGGAATGGAGTTATGAGGGATAGTGGTGGAAATCCCTTACGAAAGTGGACGACCCTCAAATAAAAAGAACATTATTCATTAACAGCTGCTAGCGGTGCTCTGTATGACACCCTGCCAGTCTGCAGTGATAGCAGAGGAGACCAATGTTCAGCTCCTCACTGCTAGGCTTTAGTTACATTTAGGGCATCATATGCCTTCGGGGGGGGGCGGGGGGGGGGGGGGGGGGGGACATAAGACAATTATTCATTATCGTCCACCCCTAATTCTTCAGTGATATGAAGCTGAAGGCAGCTATTCCCCAGCTTCTTGTTTGAATTTTCCTGTTCCACCTAAAATTGAGCAGCATTCTGACACTTCAGATGGCAGTACTGATGAACTGTTTAAGGTGGAATGGGAAATTTAGCTAGCTAGCTACTGAGACAATAGCATACTATTAGCAATTTTTTATGCTTGTTATGAAGAAAATGACTCTAATACACAGAAATGACATTAAACTAAGGTAATACAATGATTATGATCATTTTTTAACAGAGAAAATCTGCACATTTTTTGGGTTTGTTTGGTCGCTTGTGCAGCCATCTTGCTGGTTTTTCTGATTTTTTTCTCATAACACTCTGTTACTCTCGTAACACTTTCTGGAGCATGCATCTGAAAATCCTTCGTTTGGAGGGCCATGGGGCCCTGACACTTCGCCCTACCCCTCTATCTCAAAAAAAATCAGGACACCCTACCCCTAGACATGAACAGGCAAAACAGGGGGCTAGGGCAAAGTGGTAGGGTGAGAGGTAAAATAGAATTGGGCCTAAGAAACCAAGTCCCTACTTGGGGGTCCACGACTTGGCGGTATCGTCCCTAAGAGAAAATTTTAGTAATTTTAGCATAAAATTCTGGTGCACTCTGAGACTAACATACAGGGAATTATGTAATTCATTTTGTTCAGCATCGGTCATGTAAAAGGCCATTGTCTGTGTTTACATTAAAAGATTTTGCTAATCTGATTGAATTGACATTACCATGACATTTAATTACTTTCAAATGTCAGACTCAGGAAAAGGTATTTCACATATACTTATTAAAGAAGGGTGAGAGGAAGACATCGTGTTCTGAGACACATAAGCTTGACACCCGTCCCACCCCCATTGTTTATAGACCAGTATTTGTTCTGCCATGTTGAATGTTATAAACTTTCACTATGATGTAATTGAGAATGTAATCAGATACAAGCATCTATTATTGTGGCAGACTGGAATAATGTTGACTTGATCTATCTATCTATCTATCTATCTATCTATCTATCTATCTATCTATCTATCTATCTATCTATCTATCTATGTATCTATCTATCTATCTATCTATCTATCTATCTATCTATCTATCTATCTATCTATCTAAGCCCAGAAATTCACTGTGTAAAAATCACCACCAAAATAAGAAAGATTATAAATGACTTATGCCACGATTCACATGCAACAGCTCAAACACGCTGACCTTTTATACATACAGTATTTGTGCTGTGAAGCAAAGCAGACAGAAAGTTATACAGACATTCCTTTTTCCAGACAGATAAACAGTCACACCAGTCACTCTGCTCACTAAAATGTAACTTCTAAAAGTGCGTTCTAAAAGTATGTTTGTTCATCCTCATCCACAGCATTCTGATTAGCCAGACTGAGTTTCAAGCTTGGAAATGTGTTTGCAGCACAGAATGTATAACTAGTAGATCATCATGAATTAAATTAAACTAACATTTTGTGATTTTAAGTTTTTATATGGTATTCTGTTCAATTCTAATTAATTTTTTTATGGTTTCTGTATAACCATGAAATGTGCCATTAGCAAATCCAGCAAAATACTGTTCTGAAAAATGAATGTGTGTTTGAAACAAAAAAGGACAACTTAAGAAAAAAAAATGGTGAGAAAATATTACCTTTTCATCCTTCAGTTGTAGACGGATCGGTCGTTCTGTAGGAAACTACAGCAGCCCCTGGCCTGGGGCACTTTCAGCACGGGGCAGAAACACATTTCACACAGGAGACTCTGCTCATGTATCATTGGAATGATCACAGCTATTCATTTAATTCTAGGGAGCTTTTGTGCTGCTACTGGTGCCCTTGGCTCTCCCCATTAGCAGTCTGGAGTGTTGTTTTGTGAGCATGTCTGTGCTAAAAATCACTTTAAAAATAAAAACAAGTTGACTTATAATGAATTAAAGTGGATTTGACCACACTGTAGGTTTTCTGCTACTGTGGATCTGATTAGCATGGTGATCAAAAAAACACATATAATGTATTCTCAAAAATAACAAAAAACACCAAAAGTCTTCTCTAGCCAAAAAGGGCTGAGCAGTAGAGTCATTCAGAGTGGTTTGGGGTGAAACGCCAGTCAGATTCCTTTATAGTGGTGGTGAAAGCAACCAGATGTCCACCTCTAAAAGCAACCTCACAGAAAGTTATTACATCAAATGGTTAAAAATACATTTCTTAGTGACTGAGACATTTTTTTAACATACACACTTTAACATACACAAGAATTATGATTCTTCAAGGGTAAACAAAATTCTGCAGAAGCATGAACACTCAAAGACCCTTTTGCATGCTTTAATGGCTATTTGCAATGTGAAAGGGCTCCTCATATTGATGAAGATCCATCTATAACTCATTCTACATCAATCAGAAAAGCCCTTTCACAGTGCAAAAAACCTTTAAATCATGCATAAGGTGCTATGCTATGCATGCAGTGTTCATGGTTCTATACAGAACCATTTTCTTTATTCAATAACCCTTGAAGAATCATAATTTTTACAAGTGTAGTTTTGGGAATTTTTGCCCTACAACTTATATTTTTGAATCCATTCATGGTGGAGGGGTACATGCAGAGCACTGGTAGGCGAAATAATCTCCAAAGAAAACTTTTTTTTTCAAGCAACCTCACAGAAATGTATCACTGTTTTACCATCTTCAACATTTGTGTTATGAGATAATATTTGGCCTCGCAATACTACCACCATCATGTCTGAAAACTAAGTGAGCATTCAAATGTAGTATTGCATCACGTCGCAAAGCCTTCATTATGTCCACACTGGAAATGTCAACTTCAACTAAAAAAGACACTCTATTATGTTTCTAATCTACTGGCTACACATCCAGTATTGATATATCTCAAACTTCCAGCACTCGGGAGATTTCTCTCCAAGTTGTTTCCTTCCTACTAGCAATGATGTGTCTCATATTTTCTATCTGGCCAATGCAGCTACAGTGCAGTAGGCTAGTTGTCGGTTATCATCCTCACTATAGCAATGTCTCTAACAAATAGGCCCTCCAAAATAAAATTTGGCTTATGGCACTGGTTTGTGTGACATGATGAGGTACACTCTCAGAAGAAAAGGTACTAAACTATCACTGGGCAGTACCCCTCTTGTCACTGGGGTGGTGCCCTCAAATATATATCTCAGTACCTTTAGTCAGGGAACACAATTGTACCATAATCCTTAATCCGTTAAAATGATATTTTCTAAGTTGTATTGACTCCACACAGCCCATCTTGTCTCCAGCCTTTTTTTTATTGTTCTATTTTAAAACATTAGGTTATGAAAAGGTACAAATATATACTTTCACCAGGAAAAATATACACAAAAAGTTACACAATTGGACATTAAAACCACTGTTGTACCTTTGAGGGAACATTTACTTTGTATCTTGATGAGCGAAAAATGTACCTGCACAGAACCTTTATTTCTTACAGTGTATAAGCAGAGACATTATAAAGGAGGAGAGCAGTGAATGGGAAAGCTCATAGCACTCAACATACCGTTTGCTTGTCCTGAAGAACATTAGCCAATCAGCTTATTGTTTTAGCTGCAAGTGGGGAAAGTGCCCCCTCATTGTTGAGATCTGCACAAGCACAATTATGGTGTCAAATCCAATTCAAAATCCACAAGCAAGCAAAACCACTCTTGTGTGAGGGAAAACTTTCCTATAAAGACTTTGGTGTGAGCTAACATAACTTCTTAGCTATCTTAACTCCGAAAGAGCACATTTCAAACCACAAACATGTCTCAGCTGGTCCACTACATCTAGAGTAATTGGGTAAATACATTTTTTTGCTGAACTTTTAATGATAAAACGATCAGATTTCTTCTTTTTGCAAGGTTCATTTTAGCCCATGTCGTGCCCTCAGCCGCACTGCAGCCACACAGCTATGAAACACAGACAACAATATAAACCCTTCCCTAGAGGCTGCCTCTTTCTACCAATCCACACATTTTCATATTTCTTTTTCAAATATGGCATTTTCCTTCCCTTGAGAATTACATGCAAAGGACAGGATTTGAATGCTCTTAATGAAAGTCATAAAAGAGCTGCCCAGTCTTTCTCCCGCACGTTGACACCCAGGGCTTTTTCCTCATTATTCTTATTCCCTGTGTCTTGTTTGTCTCATCCCTGCGATACTCTTTCCTCTTTGGCTCTTTTGTCCCTACTTTCTGAATAAAACTTTTCCTTTCTCTCGGACCAGAAAGGAAAAAGAGAGAGAAAGAAAATAAAGAGTCCTTTTGTCAGACTCTTCTTGCAGTAGAACACATCATACGTTAAGAAAATGCAGCTATGCTAGAATTTGAATGAGATAAAGCGTGTAGGAGGAGATAAAATTCATTAAACTCATCCTGTTCTGGCATGTGGATAATGCAAGCTTTTTTTGAAGGGGAAAAGTGGGAGGTTGGGATGATGCAGCCTGACAGACGAGGCGCAAAACAAATCTAAGAAGTGGAAAAAAGGAAGATCTTTAGAAAAATGCGCTATTAGTCTTATTATTCTTGGTTTTGCTTATTTTTGTGCTCCTCAAAATAACAATTGAGAGCTTTTGATGAGGCAGTCTCTAGCAAAGATTGCTTTAGGAGACTATTTTTATGTAATTTTGTAGCATCTAATGGCCAACCCAAACTGGCTACGCTCCAAACGGCTGTGTTTACGCTGATTTCTATTCACAATGGCGATTCTGATTGGAGAAATAAAGGGGGTGGGGGGAGGGTGCTTTATGCTAGATTTGAATTGTTAGTCCTGTCTTAAAATGCAGTACAGCTCAGACCGCAGCTGCATTGTCTGAAAAAGGAAACAATAAAACAAACAAATAAATAAATAAAGAAAGAAAAACAAACTCAGCATCTGCCAGACTAAAGACGGAAGGCCGAGAAATGCGCATTTGAATGTCAATGCGCTCATGTGGGGATGTCTTCTGTTTTGCGCCTAATGAATGATTAATGGATGATAAAAATGCGTCCATCTGTCTTTATGCGTGCATGTATGTTGATTAGCCTGAAGGAGCAGCCGTTCAATCTACGAGAGCGCAGTGCTAATCCAGCACATTTTTACCGCAGCTAACGAGTGAATCGCTGCTAATGACAGTTAATGGCGACACAGGAATGTTGACATAGAGCGTTTTAACCAAGCACTCTTGTACAAAGTGTGCATAATAGTGGCGTGTATCGCAAATTACCATAACATCTGGGTCCGTAATGGCTTCCTAAGTGCTGTCGCTTGTGTATCACGTTATTTGCTTTGTTAAAGCTTTTCATTTCCCTGGGGCGAGCCTACGCCTTTTACAGTTGGCTGGTGCGGGTTTTTGGACAGATTAGTTAACGCCTCAGCCGTGCTGGAAAACCGTTTAATTGCTGTAGCTCTCAGCGAATCGCTTCATTTGGAGAGGACTCCGGCTAATTTAATGGGTCATGGAGTCCACTTTATGAAATGCTTCTGAACGATAAAATTATGGGGGGAGAGAAAAAAAATCATCATCGTCTTCGATCTAGAACGCCTCCCACTACGCGCAGAGGTGTGGGAGGAAAAGGCCAGGCATATTCCTGACAGTTTAATGAATGCTAGCATATGAGCTGTTGTGATTTTAAAGCCATTACCTCACGACATTTCGCAACAGCAACCCTCAATTAGTTTTCTTTTTCCACCACGGCACCAGAAATCTCTCCCAAACTTCCCAAACTTTGAGTCGGCCCTCGCTCCGTCTATGAAGCACGCTATTATTAGCGCGCAAACAAAAGAGGGGGAAAAGGATTGTTTTTGAGTTTTCCTCATGAATCACAAGTGGTGCCTGATGTTTGTTCATCTGAGAGGCGATGCCTCACATTGGCAAATGGTACTAATAAAATGTTGGGCTGAGCAGAAAGAGCAGAAAGACAAATGATTCCCTTTCCAGTGAGTCAAATTTGACAGAGTGAAACTCGTAATAAATTGATGATTGATAAATAGATTGCAGCTAGCGCCCTTCGCTTTCTGCGGGTGCCTTCGCCAATCCTATTCATCAGCGTGCGCTTTGCAGTATGCCTCTGTTTCTCATTGCCGTGCTCCTGTTAGTCGGCGAGGCTTGCTGGAGCAGGCTTGAAGGTCTCTGAGTGGGGTTGATCATGACCATGAAGAAGAAGACACTTGCTCACCATGGGAGAGTTTCGCTTCTTCTGTTAGCGATGTATTAGGAGTTAGTGATCCGGTAAACTTCTCAAAAATGGATGCACTCATGCAAGAGTGGAGCACGGCAGAGTGATTCCACAGGTATTCTGGATTTTATCACTGTAGGCCCAAAAAAATGATGTTCTTCAAGGGTTAGTTAGTTTGATGGTTATAGGACAAATCGGGGTCATGTCTGGGTGGATAAAACAAATAGCCCTGCACTGTTACAACAGGATTTTGTACTAATCCTGAGACAAACTTAAAACTGAAATATTTTTAAAACTGATAGAATAGAATTTACAACCATTTGCCACTGTGTTTGCACAGACCTCTACATTTAACCCATCTGTGCAGTGAAACACCCACATACATGCACGCTAGTGAACACACACACTAGGGGGCAGTGAGACTTGCCTGGAGAAGTGGGCAGCCCTATCCAAGGTGCTTGGGGAGCAATTGGGGGTTAGGTGCCTTGCTCAAGAGTACTTCAGTCATGGACTGTCAGCCAAGGGGATTGAACCAGCAACCTTCCGGTCACAGGGCCGGTTCCCTAACCTCCAGCCCACGACTGCCCCTGTCATCTTTTTTTTTTGGGGTTCATTTTTGTCATGTAGGCGAGCACAGGCAACACTCTAATGTGGGGCACATTTTAACACAGATTTATTGAAGGTAAAGAAGCAGGAGCTTCTGGTCACATCAGCATGCTTCCTAGCCACGGTCTCTCACCAAAATACCTTACCTTTAGTAAACACAGACTGATACAGTACATTTGGTCTTTTTGTTCCATATATTTACACAGATTTTAAGATGAAAAATGGAACACATCTGAAACAGGGATTTTCTTCTGCTTTATTAATGTCTTTCAGATGTTACTGTTTTGGTTTTAAACAAGTTTATTAATGAAATTGGTATTAACAGCTGTTTAAGCTTTACTGATGAGTGATGTTTTTTTATTTGCTGTCCTTCACTGGACAAAAATTAAATCTGTCTTTGTTTGACACACAGTCTCATATCAGTGTTTATATATAATTTGCAGAGTGTGTATCTATCAGTTGAGCTGTCTCTCTGTCTTCTAGGTAAATAATATACTACTCTATTTCGAAAAAAGTATTCAGTCACCCATCCAAATCATTGAATTCAGGTGGTCCAATCACGTCCTAGGCCTGCAGACAGCTTCTACAAAAATTTGTGAAAGAATGGGTCGCTTTCAGGAGCTCAGTGAATTCCAGCATGGTACTGTGATAGGAGGAAACCTGTGCAACAAGTCCAGTCGTGAAATTTCCTCACTACTAAATATTCCACAGTCAACTGTCAGTGGTATTATAACAAAGTGGAAGTAATTGGGAAAGACAGCCACAAAGTTAATTGACAGTGCGGGGTCAGCAGATGCTGAGGCACATAGTGCGCAGTGGTGACCGACTTTCTGCAGAGTCAATCACTACAGACTTCAAACTTCATGAGGCCTTCAGATTAGCTCAAGAACAGCATAGAGAGCTTCATGAAATGGGTTTTCATTGCCAAGCAGCTGCATCCAAAGCCTTACATGACCATCCGCAATGCAAAACATTGAATGCAGTGGTGTAAAGCAGTGGAGACGTGTTCTCTGGAGTGACAAATCACACTTCTACCAACTTTGTGTGAACAGTTTGGGGACGGCCCCTTCCTGTTACAACATGACTACACACCATTGCACAAAGCAAGGTCCATAAAGACATGGATAAGCAAGTTTGGTGTGGAAAAATTTGACTGGCCTGCACAGAGTCCTGAACTCAACCCAACAGAACACCTTTGGGATGAATTAGAGCAGAGACTGCGAGACAGGCCTTCTCGTTCAACATTGGTGTCTGACCTCACAAATGCTCAATACCATATGCATGTGAAGGCAGACGAGCAAATACTTTTGGCAATATAGTGTATAATGCAGTATGGATGGAAAATTATTCTAGTTCAAGTTCATTTCACGCCAGCTCAAGCAATAGCTGGAACCATAAAACCAACCACAACTGAGGATCAAAATAGTCTTTTTGCTCATTTTATTTTGCTCTAAAGTATCTAATTAGCTGCCTTTTTGGTCAGCTAACTTATTGGCTGATACCCCTGCCGTTTCTTTTGGTTCCTGGTGGTGTTCAGTAGTTACTAATGGTATATTTTCCAGACAGTGTAAAGGATTCTAATGGTTTAACAGATATTCTGATACCACATGCATTTGATGGTTTCCTTAATGGGATCTAAAGGTGTCCTACAGGAAACTAATGGTCTCTAAATTTAACTATTAAGTCAATTCCATAGGTCCTCTATTTAGTGCTATAAATAAAAGCAATGCAGCACAGAAGTCAGTGATCATTGCCTGTGGGCCTCTTGGTGTTGGGGATATGAGGTTTTCTTCTGACAGCAGTGATGTAGTTTATCGTACTACATAAGCTTGTTGGCATAACAGCTACCATAGCTACAAACACAATGCTCTATTTTCTCTCACTAGCTCCCTCACAAGTTTCGCACTTCAATTGCAAAAGGCAGGACCTTTCTGATGATGTCACCATGCAGCCTCATAAGTGCTGCTCCATTTGTGTGACGAAAAGACTACTAAAGAGGAGTCTTCACAGGACAGTCCTACTGAGGACCCACCGAATCTCGGCTATAGCCTAGGCTTTGGAATGCAGCCAGAGTAACAATAGAAGAACCCATTTTAGTGCTACATTGAACCCTTTTCAAATGTTCTATATAGAACCATATATAGCACAATCTCCATCAATCAAGCCTTTCATGATGCAAAGAAGCAGTTAATCATCCAAAGGGTAGACTTTACTAAAGAACCCTGAATATCTTTTTTTAAGAGTGTAGATAAGCTCAAGAAATGCAACAAAATTTTCAAATGCACCAATTTGCCTCTAAAAAAAAAAGACCAGCACTGTCCAGACTGTGGTCATCTCTGTGGTTGTTATGGATGTTGGATGCTGGACCAAGCGAGACAGTAAAAATACTGATGTCTTTGAACTTTGGTGTCAGTGAAGACTTTTGAGAGAACCTTGTAAAGCAAAGAAGACAAATGGATCCTTGGCCAAATCAAGCCTCAACTCTCACTCAAAGCCTAAAAACCAAACTGAAGGTCTTATTTTGGATTTATGTTTGGATTAATTTATTGGAAATATTCTGAGAATAAGGTGTTAATTGAAGCAAAAACATGCTTGGAAGAGTTGAAGGTAAGAGAGGATGAGAAGCTACAAGCTGGAATCATGAACTGGCCATTCAGAAACTTGAAGACATTCTGGGGAAACACTGTCCACTTAGCTAACTTAGCTGACTTATCTTAGTTTGTTGTTCTAGCTAATGCTACAAAGCTGTAATGTATCCTGCTCACTGGTGTACCAACCATACTAAACTGGAACAGGTGGAGTTAGAGCAGGCAAAATGGGTGGATCCAGAAATAGTGCAGACCACTGACTGGTCAGCCGTCACAGAGTGGTTACTTGTCATCACTCCAATCAGGTGACATTTCTAGAAACACCAGATAGAATTGCTGTCTGAGACAAAACACAACAAAATGTAAACCAGAACCTGAAGCTCCTTTGTTGTTGTTTGTGCTTACTGTGCTTACTGTGTGTGACAGAGAAGGACAGATGAAGAGAGGAAGGGAGAAAGGGAGAGAGGGAAAAAGAAAGAGTTTGAGAAAGAGAAACAAAAAGAAAGAGGGGGAGAGACTGACAGAGAAGGGGAGAAAGAAAGAGAAAGAGGAAGAGAAAAAGAGAAAAGGAGAGGAGAGAAATAGAGAGGAGAAAAAGAAGAAAGAAAAAAGCAGATAGAGAGACAGGGAAAGAGAGAGTAAGACAAAATACTGAGGGAGAAACACAAAAAGAGAAACAGAAAGAGAGAGAGATACAGTGAGACAGAGGCAGAGACAGAGAGAAAGAGCAAGACATAGAAAGAAAGACAAAGGTAAAAAAAATAAAGCATTAGTGAGAGAGCTGGAGAACTGAAATATACAGAGAGAAAGGGAGAGCACATTAGTAAAAGAGAGAGAAGTACTATATATATATATATATATATATATATATATAGAGAGAGAGAGAGAGAGAGAGAGAGAGAGAGAGAGAGATGAGGGGGGATGAAAAGGTCTTCACTGGGAAAGATGTTTGACTGGCTTCAGCGCAGAGAGGAGATGCTGACTACCCATGACATCATCTAGCATCTTCTCCATCATCTCCATATTCAGTTTATATCACTCTGACAGTTTCAATTTCTGTGCTGGTTTGGTGACGGTGGTGGGCGGGGTGGATTGGGTTACGGAGGGTTCTTTTCCGAAAAAGTTTTCTCCTCTGCAGACGGATGCAGGCTGAAATAAACAGGAGTGCTGAGGTTTGAGAAGGCCATCAGTATGGAGTCTGAGGAGGTGAGCAGGATTTTACTCACAGCTGCTACAGCTGCTGAATAGCAATGCTGGGACATGGCTTTGACTCGCGCACCCAAAGCACGCTGCATTCTGAAGAGCTTTATTGATCACGTAATAAAAAACAAAACTTAAAAATAAGTACTGAATTTTGTGGACACTAGACAAGTAGCAATACTTTAAGAGTATTACCTTTTTCACTGCAATCACAAAGCCTTTCTCAGTGGAGGGTAGAGTGGTTCCCACATCAGAGCAATAAAAAACCTGTTAAATTGTCATCAGGCTAGATATTTTTTATACTCTTTTGAAAACCATTTGAAGATGTTACACCAGAAATCCTGTAGCAGAGGAGAAAAACAGAATCGATAACTTAACCTAAGAGTAGCTCAACCAGCTGGCTTTGAAGTCCCTGTAGTTACTGAATAATAAGCCTTAATATGTAATAAGCCTGGGATTTTAAGGCGTTAAATAATTAACATGAAAGGGATCTACAAGTGAGCTTTTTATGACAGACTACAATTTCTGTTTTATAGATCAAACCAGTGACCTCTGCATCCATTTTTAACAGAAATGTCCAGTAGAGTTTTGTTTTCATAACCTGATGATTATACAACATCAGTGATAAAAGGCAGACATGAATGAATTCACACATTTCATCAGGCTGTATATTTTTCATATATTTCAACTACAAAAGATGACATAAAAGCATCTTCAGAAGATATAATCGAAAGTTAACTGCTACTAATTATAAAAAATACAAACAGTGTTTAATTAGGGCTGCTTTTCTTATGAGAATGTCATCATAACCCTTTTTTCAGCTTTTAAACCACAAACATAACAAAAAGCTCTTGAAACTTTCCTATAAAGGTATCAAACACTGACTAATGGGGAGAAATCTGAAGGGAAAGGGCGGATGACATGACTAGCTTTGGCTTTTGATGTTTTTTAAAACTCTGTCCTGAGTGCTGCCCTGAGAACCAATAAACACTATAATCAGAGAAGGGAATATGGATTATGTCCTGGTGGAAACCTTTTTCACATAGAGTTTCTAACATCATTCCGTTTTGCACGTTCTAATGTCTAGCACTTCATAGGAAGCTGCAATCATTGCACCAGTTGAGTATAAATTGTAAGTTGGGGTGTAAAGTCCATTCTAAGCTTTATGTTGCGAGTAGTTAGTTTAAAACTAGCAACACACAAAATTTTGGTTGCACCACAGACAGGTATGGTGCAATTAGTAGTGCATAAAGTGATCATGCAGTTGATCAATTTTGGATTTTAAACATTAATATAGCAGCAAACAACTATTTTCTATGTAAAAAAGTGGAGTAAAGCCATACTGCGCCGACAACAAAGCCACGCCCCCTCTGTGTGTGTGTGTGTGTGTGTGTGTGTGTGTGTGTAATCTGAGCTTCTCTGTTTTTTGTTTTCATAGCCGGGGCGTTTTGTTTTGCCCTTCTCAGAGAGTGACTGCCCACATGGCATGCATGCATTTAATGCAGAACAGAAAAATTTAAACAAGAATCTGGTAAAAAAAGAAGCTACTTCTGTTTCAGAACTTGAGAGTTGGAATGCATGAAAATGGGTGAGGAGGCTGCTCCTGCTGAACAGGAGGGCAAGCTCAGTTCTGCTATTTCACACAATCAGTAGGTCAGTAGAAACTGTACCGACAGTTTGCTAACCCACAACTGAGCTAACTTTTGCTACATTACTTTCTGTGTCACTGTTAACGTTATATTATGGTATTTGTGTGTACAAGGTTTGCGAAGGGTTTTATGACCACAAAGATCTAAAAAGGCATGTTGGCCTCAGCAATACTCGTCCACAAATTTGGGGGGTGGAGTTTCTGAAGAAGCACTGAGGGGAGGGGTGTGTTTGTTTTGCTGTTGAGTTCAAATAACATGTATATAGTGCACCTTTAAAATTCTGTTGCATGGAATTACTTTTTTATGGTCTGCAGCCAACAGTAACACTACCCTACATAAACAGCTCATGTAATTGCTATTTGAATCTGCTTAATGACAAAAAAAGTTATGTTCGCTATGTTAGTTATAATTTAGAAATAATGTGTGTTATGTATGGATGCTCTGATGCAGCTGCTCTTATTGCTCTGCTTGCAGTTGACTTGTGTACCTAACTCTCCAGGTTTTGGAATGACCCTGCAGAAAAATACCTTAGTGCGAGACACAAAGTAGGACTCAGGCTCTGTTACTGTCTGTGTTGTGTTGTGTTTCTGGCTAGGAGGTCTGTGATCTCTTCTTTCTTCAATCGATGATTGAACGGGTGTAATCTATCTGCATTGAAAGTACTTTACTTTGTGCAAAAAATTTGGTAGCTCGTGAACATGAACTTATATTCAGCTGGTACAACTTTTCTTGCAAAATGGACCAAAATTTTGATTCTCCGGGTTCATTTGCACAGCAGCATGTTAAGCATTAAGAGCCCATCAAAAAGGGCACTGTTAATTTTTAAACAAAAGGGACAGGGATCAGACGTAATCAGCCCCCGTCCCCATGCACAGTAGACTTTATTTGATTTATCAAAGCTAATGAATGTTTGGGGACCTAGATTTGCAAAGCAGAGCAGCTTTTACTTAATACATGATAATAACTGGAGAGAAAACAAAGCGAGAGGTTAAATATTCCCCCAAAACCCAGAAAATCCAGCTGCCAGTCTGCAGCAGTGTATTTGTAAAGCAGATATAAAGATCTTAAGATAACATCATTTACATTAAAAAGGTAATTCAGGAGGCAGGCAAGCGTGGGGCAGGGGTTTGGTGGTGTTTGGGTCTTTGGGGAATTCCTTGTTTTCTTGAACTCCTTCTTTCTTGTATTTTATGAAGTCGCAGCTCAATCAACTCCTGAAATCTTGGGTGGAGGAAAAATAAATCATTTAAAAACAAAACATTTGAAGGGGAAAAAACAGCACTGTTGTGAATGCAGCATTTCCTATAGCAAACATAGGCTTGTGATTTCCAGACATTTTGATGTGGGATATATTTGGATGCCCATGTTTTTCCAGTTAATTTGTTCCCAGGGGGATCGCAGGAAGCATCTCTACCACAATGAGAACGTGGCTCACTACTGAGTGACTTTCAGGGGTCATAGTTACTGTTATGACCCCACATTTTGTCTAGGGGGATCAATACCATGGCATTAAAGCACTGAATTGGTAAAGAAGGGGAAAAGGAGTGAGGAACAGCCTTTAGAACCATTTTTTATTGAATATAAAATACTGTGCTTTGAGCACTTTGTAGTTCTACAGATATGGACTGTAGTCCATCTGTTTCTCTGAATACTTTGTCACACTGTTCTTTATCTCCACAGCACCCCCACAGAGCAGGTATTATTTGACTGTTTGATTATTGCAGGTTAGACAGATACAGCTTTGAAGGGAGAGACTAGAGGCTTGTATGAATTAATGCAGACTGCACAGTCCAATCAGCACCTGGCTCAGTACAGTACACAGCTGTGTACTGTTTTTTTATCTGTACATCACAATCACATATGCGTTAAAATCTTGCAGGCGTTTACAGAGCTGCACCAGCTGAGAGACAGCTGAGACATCACAACAGTTCTTGGTCCTCATTGGCTTCAAGCTTAGCCGACAACTGTTTGTGGACACAAACTGTGTTGAATAGCATGTAGTCTAGCAAAATGAGTAGTGTTTATGGTTATCATTTTCACATCTAAAGCTAAAGCCTTCTACACTGAAATAGATCAGAATATACTGCCATATTAACCAAATATATTTTAAAATATATTTATTTTACAATGTATGGAGAAACATTACACAGACAAAAATAAACACATGTAAATATATCTATCAAATACCTTTAAAACTGTATGAAAATAGCCAAAATACTTTCTAAAGTACTTTACTATTTCATATTTTTTGTAATGAATTTTTATTCCAGTACCTTAATTTTAAATATTAGCAATTGAAGCTTTAACATACACATTCATACATTTTGTGTGAGTGCTGTCTTACCATGTATAATAGTACAACAAACAAGCCATACAAGTCAATACCATTCATTTAGTTCACATATACTTAGTTAACCTTTTTTAAAAAAAACTATATTAAAATTGATTTTTGATAAATATGTTTGGAATATATTCAACTGACTACTCTCACCAGCTGCCAAAGCGAGGCAAACAAGCCCCTGGGCTGTGTCCAGAAAGCTGTTGAGTTCCTGCTTTTTCCCGCCGATCCTCCGATTCTCCTCGTGACCTAGAAATTAGTTTCATGACACCATCTTACCATCTATCTGAATACCAGAGAAGACGAAAGAAGACCCTTTAATAATAACGTACACCAAGGTCTGTGTTAGTGTCCAAGTAAGTGGGGTCTATTTCACAGAAATCTGACCTACATCTCATAGTGAATAAACAAACTGCCGAATATTAGTGCTAGTGTAAGTTTCTCCTTTAGAGTTTTAAAAAAAAAAATTCCCAATCATTGCTCCTTATTTTGCCCATCTATAACTGCTTTGCACCTTTCCCTTTCATTTTTCTTCTCATTCCTCCATAAACTGCTATTACTCTTCCATAAACTGAATTGACTTCAGCTGTCATGTATAAGTTTATTAAAATAATCATTTAATTATTTATGTTTATTTTTCAAAATTGTGTTGAAACCTACACTAAGCCACACACACACACACACACACACACACACACACACACACACACACACACACACACACACATCCTCTTAGCTACTTATTCTTGCAGGAGCCCATCCCAGCGGTCATTGGGCAGAAGGCAGGACCCACCTGGGACAGGTTGCCAGTCCATGGCAGGGCAGACAGACATATACATTCACACACACACTCACACCCAATTGGCCTTACTGCATGTCTTTGGACTGGGGAAGAAACCGGAGCACCCGGAGGAAACCCACAGAGACACAGGGAGAACATACAAACTCTCAAACAGAAAAGACCCTGGTCCTCCAGCCCTTCTTACTGTGAGGCAAAAGTGCTGCACACTGTGAAACCGTGCTGACCTAAACCAAATCAAGATTTTATTTAATTTCTCTCTCTCTGTTCTCGCTCTCTCTCTCTCTCTCATCTCTGTATCTATCTGTCTCTTTTGCATCATTATCCACACTGATTACTATAAAAGCACTCATTAAACATATATTATAAAAGGCTGTCTGTACCAAACCCTGGCTAACAGGAAAGACAGCTGCTTGTAGAGTTAGTGAAACAAAATACAGCCTAATGTACCTGCTGATTTCTCAGGAATGTTAGCTAAATGATGATATTTTATCAATATGCTAGTTAACAGTGAACTTTCTCATGCTGGTTGTTGTGTGTTATGAGAAGGTAACTAATTTCTAGCCTAATCATTAATATAGCCAAGAATGGAGCCTGTAGCCTAAACTGAGCAGCTACTGGAGCTCGACTAAAGCATGATGATTTAACCAGTAATGAGCAGTCCAAACTAAAAGTGAAATACAGGGTTTACATTTTACCATCTTAATGTCTTAATTGTGCTCATAAACTCTTAGGTAGCTACATTTTTACCATAGAGATGTTATATGTTAGTCTATAGCATGTGTGCTGCATACCTGAACATCTTAAGAGGTCAATGTTACTCTGGGAGTAGTGGGCACAGTAGCACGCACTCATACAGAAGACAACAGAGACACTTCCCCAAATCAAAGTCCTGCTGGAAGCATGTCTTTCTCACCTGTGTTGACCACATTTCTTTTTCTCTTTTCTTTTTTCTCTCACTTCCTCAAAAAAAGGACAGTGTATCTCTAGGAGGGGGATGAGAGCGGAGCCGTGTTTTGTTTGCTCTTCGCTGATCTGAAATGGGCTGTGCTGATGTCCCACATAGAGCCGACCCATCTCCGCTATCAGCCTGCAACAGAGGGAGAGGATAAATGAGAGCGGGCCAGGAGAGAGAGGGGGTGGGGAAGGGAAAGAGGGATAAAGAGAAAGGGGAGAGGGAGAAAGACAGAAGGGAGAGAGAGGGATAGAGAGAGGGAGAGGGAGGGAGAAAGACAGAAGGGAGAGAGGGGTAAAGAGAGATAGACGGAGAGAGACAGAAGAGAGAGGGATAGAGAGAGAGAGCAAGAGAAGGGAGAGAGGGATAGAAGGAGAAGGGAGAGGGTGGAAGAGAGAGAGAAGACAGAGGGTGAGGGGTGAGAGACAGCGAGAGAAAGAAAGAGAAAGTGAGAGAGACGAAGAGAGAGAGAGAGAGAGAGAGAGAGAGCGAGAGAGAGAGTTTAGCACTGCAAGTGCATACAGGATTTATGCATTTATTTATTATTTATTTACTTTAAATATGAAAGAATGCACATTAAAGCTAATTTTCAAGTGTAGCCCTGAACTGACAGATAATCTGCAAAGAATTCAAATAAACCCATTAAGATGATGATGATGATTATTATTCCTCACTTTCTCTGTTCTCTCTTTCTGTTCTCTCTCTCTCTCTGTGTTCTCTCTCTCTCTTGCTCCCTCTCTGTTCTCTCTCTCTGTTCTCTCTATCTGTTCTCTCTCTTTCTCTCTCTCTCTCTCTCTCTCTCTCTCTCTCTCTCTCTCTCCCTCTCTGTTCTCTCTTTTTCTTTCTCACTCTCTGGTAATAAGAACACGCCGACCTGCTGCTGCACCTGCAGGGCGTTCTTATCACTCCACCTCGTGATGGAGAATGAAACCTCCTAGACTGAAAAAATGAAAGAGAGAGAGAGAGTGAGAGAGAAATAGGATGAGTAAAGATAGAGAGAGAAAAAGAGGAAAAAGTGAATGAGAATAAGAGAGAGAGAAGAAATGACAGAAACAGGTGGAGAGAAACAGAAAAAGAAAAGAGATGGAGACAGAGGGAGGAAGAGAGAGAAAGGGAGTGAGGAAAAGCAAGAGAAAAAAGATGAGAAAGGGAAAAGTGAGGGAGGTATAGAGAGGAGTGAGAGAGAGAGAGAAATAGAGAAACATAAATGGAGAGAGAGAAATAGAGAGCAAGAGGAAGAGAGCGAGAGAACTCGACTCTGGTGTGTCCCAGAAAATCTGTAGAAAGTTGTGAAGTCAGTAACACAGATCAGTTATCAGTTCCGCCGCTGAGCACTCACTCACTCGCTCGCTCACTCGCCCGGCCTGCCCTCTCCCGGGTCCTCTCTCTGAGTAAATAACGAAGCTAAATGGGGCACAGGGAGGTGCTGGTAAGGGGTCTCTGGTGCTTAGCTATGAAATGATGTCTCGAAATGGAGGGCTGTCCAAGCACATTGGACTGTGACGGGACGATCCGCGGGGGCATTTGGCCGAGCGTCCAATCGGAACGTGAGTTTAAAACAGTGGCCTGCATGACACTTTCCTAGCTCAGTCTCACCTCCATCTCATCTGCCGGGGAAAGGGCTTTAAATCATTTATTAATATTACCTTTAAGCCCTTAAATGGCCTTTACTTGCTTGTGTGTCCAGACCTTTATTACACACCTCTATAACTTATGAATAGTACAGCCAAACTAATAATAATGTAATAACTACTTACACAATGACTTGCATCTACACACTTATAAAATGGTTCTTCAAGTGTGCTTTAGTAAAGAAAATTGTTCTAATCAGAAACATGAACATTCAAAGAACCCTTTGCATCATCAAAGGATTATGTAGAGCATCAGAAAGGGGGTTTCTACTGTTATTATGTCAAGCTTCACTCTTAATAAACATGGTTCTTTAAGTGTTTCTTAGTAAAGAAAATGGTTCTATATTGAACCATGAACACTCAAAGAACCTTTGCATGATTAAAATGGTTCTGCAGACTGATGGAGAATGTGCTGAAGATACAACCTTTTTGAAAAGGGTTCTATATAGCAACAAAACATGTTCTTCTATCATGACAAGGGCTTCTTGGTATAGGAATGTGTAGGTGGATAATAAGTATTAGGTTCTATATAAAAGCATGAACACTTAAAGAACCCTTTTCATGGTAAAGGATTCTTTGCATCATGAAAGGGTTCTTTACAATGTGCTGTAGATATAATTTTTAAAAAGGGTTTTATACAGCAGGAGAAAGGGTTCTTCTCTTGTAACAAGCTTGACATTGTAACAATAGAGGAATCCTTTGGGTGCTCTATAGAATTCTTTTCAAAAAGGTTCTATATAGAACGATTTACACCACATTCTCCATCAGTCTGAAGAACCCTCTTATGACGCAAAGAACCTTTTAATAATCAGTACAGTGTTCTTTGATTGTTCATGGTTCTATGTAGAACCATTTTCCTTAATAAAGTTTTAATGAACTATTGAAGAAGCATCTTTTTTATGAGAGTACATTTGAGTTCAATTCTATACGAACAGGTTCCAGACTGACATGTTTCTGTTAATTTGACATAAACTGACAAAAACATAAAACATTTGTTCTTTTGGCAAAACAAGATCACATACAAAACAACCACTTTATATCAGATTTAAATCATATTATACAACAGTTAGTTCTGGCCATGCAAGCTGATTGGTTGAGAAGTTTTTAAACCATGCTGTTATTTCACCATAACATCACAGGTTTTTCATAAGCACTGTATAACTCCACTGAGACGCAGTTGCTAAGCAACAACTTTGACAGTTGTAAGAGACGCTCAAGCCATTTGAACATTTTTACTTCTTACTTTGCCGCAAACAGAAAATTGACACTTTTAAGATCACATTTGACTGACAGCCAATTTGGTCAGACTCTGAAGATGAAACTACTCTAAATTCAGCGAGCGAGTGGAACTCGTTACTCCGACGAAGCTGCTCGTTAAGGAATTACAGTTTGGTGGAAGGAACTGCGAACATTAAAACATTAAACGACACATTCATGGCCCAATTTTTTAATTTCTTACTTCATTAAAAGCAACAGAACACTTGAGGAGTGTGTTATCGCTATAACACTAACCTTCTGACCAAATCACAGCCGTGATGCGATAACACACTCCCTCTCGTATTCGTGGCTTAAATAAAATATCTCCTCTTCTAATCATAGACACTAATGTAATATGAATTCAAAGTTTATTATTATTAGAATTAAAGAATTTTTAAATTACTAAGAGTTAATAGATTTTACTTAATACTTTTATCTAACATCACAGTTTAAATGTTTGTAGTCATCCATTATAAATATATGCAAGCTTTTTGCAGAATAAATCAAACATAGCACTTTTTAGCACACACTGCTAATATTTACAAGCCTACCTTGTTAAGGACTTTTATTTCTGCAGAATTAAAGTATGCGAATGGTATCACTCAGAGTGCTTTGGTGTGAAATGCTCTGTTCTAGAGTAACTTCCCGAGTCAGGATTGTTCACAGTGGTGGTGATAGGAACCAGACATCCACCTCTAAAAGCTCCCTCACAGAAAATTATTGCATGAAATGCCATGTGAGTTAAGAATGCTCTGCCTGATGTCTGAGACACTGTTTCATGATAGTTTTGAGAACGCATTTTTGGCCTGAAACCCCTTTACAGTGGGGAAGAACAAGCAGGGCATTCGTTAAAAAAAAAGGAAGTATTCAGAGCATAGATATTTACAAGGATTATGATCTATTTCTGATCTATTTAAACCCAAGGCCTAATTAGAGATAGGCAGCTAAATATATACCAAGCATCACTTATAGGGTACTTTGTATTAGGAGTTGTCTGTTCTAAATACTGACCCCTAAATTTACACTTCTGAAAGTAAATCATTTTTTAAGTGCAGCTGAAAAAAATTGATTTAGATTTAACATCAGTTTAATTAAAAACCAAAAAATGCTGCCTCACATTTTCATGTCAATAATGAAACCCAGTTTTAGTCTGTAGGTGGAGCCTTATTTTAGTCCCTGTAATTTACAACAGGAAATGAGGCTGCATCCTTGTCCCTCATGGACACATAGTGAGCAGTTAGATCCCATTGTGTGGAAGACAGCTATCTGTCCCAAAATGATATTTGTCAAAATAAATTTGTCCCAAAGTCTGAAAATCAGTGTAAACATTAAGAACTATCTTTACTGAAACACGGTCATTAACTGGCTCCTGACTGAGCCACAGATAGCTCAAGCAAACGATCACCCACTTGCCCCATGTGCTGATCACCCCCTACTAGCAGGCTTAGCTCAGGGGTTGCAACCCAAAGGTTAAGAAGAGCCATTTTCTCCTCTCAACAAATATAAAATTTTATGTCCATTTTACCATCATGGCTGTAAATATGTCTCAGTATATGCTGATGCGCTAGTATAGGATAAAAATATAACATCAGCTGTACTTTGCTATTATGTTAATTATGAGCTAGGCAAGACCGTTGCCTGCATTGCTGTGTGACCAGCAGTGTGCATGTCTGTCTTAGCAGCTTTACCTCTAACATTTAAGACCATTTACTGTGAAAACTGTCTTAGAACTGTGTGTTATAATGATTTTACAGTAAAGGAGGATTATTTTACCTAAAAATCTAGTTCTGCTGTGGAGCTGTAGCAGCTCTGCAGCAGTGGAGAGATTATTCATGCCTGATTCTTACCCCAAACAGAGCCAGAATCACTGATGAGAATTTTGAGACTGAAGTGTAGCTGAGGTTTAACAAAGGACTCTGAATGTCTGTATCTTGCTGAAATGTTTAAATTGGAGCAGTTGTATTTCAGCAGTTGACAATGCTTTACACAAAATTGTTTGGTTTGTATTTTCATTACTTTTGTTGATTTTTGTTAGGAAATCTCTGGAATATTTAACTTTGCCTTTATTTTGTCTAAATTTTAGTTGAATATCATGCCTTTGGGTGTGTAAGTTTGATTGTTGGTTACAGTTTTTGGCTATCTTTTTTGTATATTTACAGCTTTTCAATTGTTTCTTTCTGGCACATCATTAAATGCAGTGTCTTGTTCACACTGTCAGTTGGGTTTGTTTGGTCTGTCAAGTGGAGATTCTGACAATCAGGCTTTGAAAGTAACTAAAAAGTAGTGCACTGCTTTTCAAAAAGTAGCTAAAAAGTAGCCACTACTTTTTTTTCCCAGAAAAGTAGTTAAGTCATAGCTAGTTATACATTTTGACAAAGCAGCTAACTACTAATTTTTCAGTAGCTGTCCCAACACTAATGTACAGCTGTGTTTTTGAGTTCTGCTCAAAATTAGCTAAAACTGTCACTATTGAAACAGTCATTGCTGAAACATTTGTCAAAGTTTGGGTAGTGTTAGCATTATTTTAATAGTGACAGAATGGAAAGTCCAGTCATTTATTTTAGTACAATAAATGTAATTAATGTATAGAGCGGAGGGATGCCAAACTGTTTCAGAGTGCCCCCGTGTCTGTGTGTCCTTCTGGTTCTCTCCTTTTAGTTAAGCTGTCATAGTCAGATCTGCCGGAGTCATTAGCCACACTCTGTAAATGATTACATCCCCTGTTTATGTACAAACGGATAGAATAAAACTAATTCCATCTCCCTGCTTTCTTTCCGAGTATACAATCACCCACATGTCTGGCTGGACACTGAAGGACGACCGACTGCTGAGCCCTCCTGCTACCCACTTCAGACCAGCTGCCCATGCCCCAGCTGTCACCACCTACCTTGGACTAGCTGCCCACCCTACACTGATGTTCTCATAGACTCCTAGCTATTATTACTACCAGTACTACTGCTATTAATATTAGTAGTATAATCACTTGTAGGTAGTTTGACCAGAGGAGGATGGGTCCCCCCTGGTGAGCCTGGTTCCTCCCAAGGTTTCTTCCTCAGTTCTGAGGGAGTTTTTCCTTGCCACTGTTGCCCCTGGCTTGCCCACCGGGGGGGTTTCTGTACATTCTTACAGTCCTGTTAAAACTTTGTCTTTTCCGAAATTCTGTAAAGCTGCTTTGTGACAACATCTGTTGTAAAAAGTGCTATACAAATAAATTTGATTTGATTTGATTTTATTGGTTCCTTCCACAGTCAGACATGTGCTTTATTTCACGCACCAAATCTGACTGCACTCAAATCTCCGCTTGTTCCCTCATCGTACAAAAATTTCATAAATCAGATGCAGACGCATCATTAAAGGTGGTGATATCTGTGCTCTTTGTACACAACTATGGTGAATAAGGGCCTCATGAAATGATATTAGATCACTGCAGTGTGTATTCAGGACAGGCCCAGCCCCCCCAATGCCCCCTCCTCCCTTGCTAAAGGAAAAGGATTTGCTAAAGGAAAAGTAACATCTATGAGCAATAAACAAAGCAGACATTCATGATAAATGTCAGAACAGGGACAGTTTAACTTACTATTAATTTTTTTCCCCCGTTTTCTCTCCACAGAGAGAGAGAGAGAGAGAGAGAGAGAGAATGAAAGAGCATAACAGGGCGAGAGAACAAAGGTCTGTTTCAATAAGAATGTGCTAATGCTGTCACAAAGCTATGAATGCTTCATCAAGTGAGAAACTTTAAAAAGCATGGATGTGACAAGCCATGGTGACGTGAAGCTTTTCTTTTTTGCTCCGTGACAGCTTGGCTGTCGAGACGATCACATTTTTCAGATATTTTTTTCTGCGCCGCTTTTCATGAGCTTGTTTGGAAAGTAGTTGACCTCATCTTTAAATAAATCACACCATGATTTATGACTGTATTACATGTCAAGGAGCTGATGTGCTACAAAGACAGATGGTGCTTCAAATGCACATCGCAGTGCTGAATATCAAATGAAAAGGGGAATAATGGGGTGACAAAAAAGAGGGGAAAAAAGACGTGACAACCTGAGGGATGGATAGATGGATGGCAGGTTGGAAGTGTGCGGTCTGGAGGAGGAGAGGGAACTTTGCTGGGTTCTCTTTGCTGTAGTGGTGTAGTGTTTTCACAGGGATGTCTGGGAGAAAGCTGGAAGGCCTGTCACTTTCCTTTCATAAAAGACACGCAGGAATGACAGGAATGAGAGAATCAGACAGGATCCCGAGGATAACAAGAGGATGAAGGGAATCAGAGGAGAGGGATTAGTGACAATGCGTGAAAAGGAACAAACGCCGCTGCTGTGCTTTCTGATCTGTTTACACCTGCAGTCTCCACACTTTCTGACGGTTTATTCCTGTAACCTCTTAAACTGCAGGCTTAATGTTCAGTTATTGAAACTTATTATTCAGCAATGTGCAATAAATTATTCATAATCTACTGTGAATTATTCCGTATGTAATTCTTCAGGATCTACTATGAAGTATTCAATATCTACTATAATGTATTCAGCAATTATTTATTTGGTGTCTGCTATCATTTATGAAGTATCTAGAATTTTTAACTAATATTCAGTAATTAATATTCAGGATGAAAGGAATTGCATGAGAGGGATTAGTACCAGGAATTTTACAGTATTTACTATAATTTATTGAGTAATTAATTATTCAGAGCCTACTATTAATTATCCAGCAATTGACTATTCTGAATCTACTATGAATTATTGAGTATCTACCATGTATTATTTGCCAATTAATTATTAGGTATCCACTATGAATTATTCAGAAATGAATTGTTCAGTATCAACTGTACATTACCAGGAGTATTTACCAGGAATCATTTAGTAATTATTTATTCAGTATCTGCTATGAATTACAGAGTATATACCATGAATTACTTAGTAATTTCTTATTTGGTGTCTACTATAATTACTATCAACCATAAATTATTTAGTAATTAACTATTCAGTATCCACCTTTAATTACTAAGTATCAACCTTAAATTGTTCAATAACTCATTTTTCAGCAGCCACTACGAATTATTCAGTATATAATTATTCAGTATCTTCTGTAATTTACTGTGTATCTACCATGAATTATTCAATAATGAAATATTTAGTATCTACTATGATTTATTGAGTATCTACTATTAATTATCCAGTGTGTACTATAAGTTATTCAGTAATTAATTAGTCATGATATTAATTATTCAGTAATCAACTACAAATCATTCAGTAACTACTATAGATCATTCAGTATCTACAAAAATAATTGTTTGCATTACATTCAAATTATGCAACAGGTTCCTCAACAAGGTTAATATAGCCATATTCTCTGTTGCTTTATTTAATGTAATAAATAATAAGCCTGAGATCATTGCATTCTAAATAAATTGTGTGTAATGCACTACAGCATGGCTGTATTGAGTATTTTTTCATAATCATAAAGACATTTTGATCTAAAGGCTTATTTTTAAAAGTCTTCTGCTGAAGAAGCAACTCAGGTGGCTCTTTATGAAGCTGCTTGAGAGAAGTGTGAAGAGCTGCAGTAAAGTAAGGGGAGGGGAACTACTGAAGAATCTAAAGTAGAAGATCTGTTCTGATTTATTTAAGACCTCTTTGGTCTCTGTATAATTTTATAGATGTGTTATTTCATCTTCACTGTTAATGTAAAATGTTGAAAATAGTAAAAATGAAAAAATCATCTCATAAATAGGTGTGTCTAAACTTCTGAACATCAAAATAAGCCTGAAATCATGGAGCCATCATTGAAATTGCTGCAGACTGACAGCAATTTAAGGTCAGACAATTTACAAGTGAGCAGATGACAGAAGTTTAATCTTAAAATGGCCTATTTTCTAAATTTTATATATATCATTCCCAGCCTATTGCAGCAAACCCAGAAATCAAACAGCTGTACTTTTTCAATATGCACTGGTGCTGTGAAAACTTTTTGGAGGTAATTCGCCAGTTCACTTTGTCCCCCTTAGAGATGGAGTGGCTGATTGCCTCAATACAAATGGATGTTCTCCTGCTCCGAAGGAAACAGGGGAAGATAATAGCAGAGTGTCGATAAGCAGGAATGGTGCGGAAAAACTGAAAAATACAATTTCCCCGAACAGAGAGTTCTGCTTCCCTTTTTACCTTCAATCTCCTTTCAAAGCTTTTTTGGGTCATTTTTGAGAGGAGGGGGCTATAAAGTGAAGGCACTCGCTCACTCACTCACTCACTCCTCCTACAGCTGTGTTGGTATTGGGAGGAGAGAATAAAATAAAACTCACTGAATCCAGAATCCAAAAAGGAAAACGTTTGGTACTTTTTCTAGAAGCAAAAATGAAAGCATGTTATTGTTCATAAATGTATTTCCAAACAAAATGTCCATTGAAAAAAATGCATTCATCCTGACTGAGAAACGGAGACAGACACATCAAACAAAGAAGCTGAGCAATGGACTGACCAACCCAGTCCAGACTCCAAGACGCTGATTGTATTTGGAATTGAACGTATTAGGAATGTCATGCTGGTGTTTGACAGCAAGAACAGAAACATTTTGGAGTCCTGCTGAAATATTCTGCCCCTCTGTAATTCATCATCTTTCTTTTCTCTTTGTCCATCCTCCATTTTCTTCCTTTCTTTCAGTTTCAGCTTTCTTTTCCCAGCATTCCCTTCAACCCCCCCACTCCCACCCTTTTCAATCCATCGTCTTCCAACTTCTGGGTTTATCCAGGCTTAGCACAGACAGAGCAGGTACTGGCATCGACAGCTACCGAGATGGCTACAGTGGGTGAAAAAAAAAAGCTGCTGCTGTAGCATGTTCTTGCAAGTCAGCCTTCATCTTAGAATGTGGTAAGTTTCATCCATAAATGTGGCCAAGAACCACCTACTTTGACAGGAGAGATTGTTTGACTGACATAAAAATATAACCACAGAACATTTTAGTTTTGTGACCATTTGTGACATGCAGTGTGGCAGCTGATTTTCAATGCAGGGCTGCAACAAAAACAAACCCATAAGAAACAAACTCAGCAAACTCACATGGTAATCTCACCTACTAAGTACATCTACAAAAGTCTTAAATAAGTTTAAAACATATTTTTCAGTTGATTTCATGAACTGTTCCCAGTTCAGCTAATACATGTTGCTTAGTTATGGCCAGTGTTGCGAATAACATCGTTAAAAATAACGGCGTTAGGTAACGACGTCATTTTGTCAGTAACGGGATCTTCTTCTTCTTTCGGCTGCTCCCTTTAGGGGTCGCCACAGAGGATCATCTGTCTCCATCTTGCCCTATCCATTGCCTCCTCTACTTTCACACCATCCATCTCCATGTCCACCTTCTCTACATCCATAAACCTTCTCTGAGGTCTACCTCTTCTCCTTCTACCCGGCAGCTCCATCTCCAACATTCTTTGCCCAATATATCCACTATTCCTCCTCAACACATGTCCAAACCATCTCAACCTGGCCTCTCTGGCTTTATCTCCAAACTGCTCCACCTTCACTGTCCATCTGATCTGCTCATTTCTAATCTTGTCCATCCTTGTCACTCCCAACGAAAATCTCAGCATCTTCATCTCCGCCACCTCCAGCTCAGCCTCCTGTCTTTTAGACAGAGCCAGTCTCCAAACCATACATCATAGCAGGACGCACTACCGTCTTGTAAACCTTCCCTTTCACTCTTGCTGCTATCCTTCTGTCACACATCAGCCCTGACACCTGTCTCCACCCACTCCATCCTGCCTGCACCCTCTTCCTCACCTCTTTTCTACACTGTCCATTGCTCTGGATGGTTGACCCAAGATATTTGAAGTCATCACCTTTACAACCTCTACTCCTTGCATCTTCACCTTTCCACCTGCCTCCCTCTCATTCACACACATGTATTCCGTCTTGTCTCTACTGACCTTCATTCCTCTCCTCTCCAGTGCAAACCTCCACCTCTCCAGATTCTCTTCCACCTGCTCTCTACTCTCACCACAGATTACAATGTCATCTGCAAACATCATGGTCCATGGAGCCTCCTGCCTGACCTCATCTGTCAACCTTTCCATCACCATTGCAAACAAGAAGGGGCTCAAAGGTGATCCCTAATGTAACCCTACCTTCACCTTGAAACCATTTGTCACTCCAGCTGCACACCTCACCACTGTCTCACTATCCTCATACATGTCCTGCACTACCTTAACATACTTTTCAGCTACACCTGACTTCCTCATACAGTACCACAGTTCCTGTAACGGGATAAAATAATTAATTACTTTTCCTGTCGTTACAACGCTGTTGACCCCTGCCCAGGCTAGTGAGGAGTAACAGGTGTTACACCGAGAACTGTGACCTATTGAGATCTGTGACTCCAGGGGGCACTGCTGTATATTTACACATGGTCGATCTGACTTCACCGTGTTGCTGATGTTCCAGGACCATCTTTTTAATGAACCTTCACCCAAACCATGGCTCTGGCCCTTAACCAGTTGATAGAAGAAGTCACAGATCTCGATAGGTCATAGTTCTTGGTGTAACACCTGTTTAACTTAACAAGTCAGTAAGCGATTGGCTCAGGCAACATTATGGTAATCAATCAGAGCCAGTGACACACCAGTGGCACACGACACAAATGGAGAAGAGGCAGAAATGGCGAGTCAGGAGCAAGTCGAAGAAAAGTTAGCATTTTCAAGGTGGCAATATAAACATTATTTCAAATTCATTGAGGTTAAAGGCAAAAACGTGCATGTAATGTGTACATTATGTCCTTGGGTGAAGACTTTGTCGACATCCACTGTAAGCAACTCTAATTTAATAAAGCATCTCACAACGACCCACGCAGCTACAAAGTTAGTGGCTAGAAACACCGACACCACAGATGATAGTAAGCCGTCCACTAGCAAAGGACTCGGAGCAAAGTCCGCCAAGCAGCAAAGTCCGCCAAGCAGCAAAGGCTTGATTTTTCTGCCTCAGATCAAAAACCTATGACACAGGCGGAAGTCAACCGCATGATAGGTAGGTATGTTGGCATTAACAACGCTGGAAGATGATTCATTCCGAGCAATTATTGCTAAAATACCCAAAAAAGCACCGGTCTGTACACTATGCTCAAAGGCATTTGCTAAATTCCTGGATGCTGAGTATGCCAAAATGAACACAGAGCTTAAAAAGAGTTTTGAAGAGTTGGATTTTTTGTCAACAACTGCAGATATTTGGACTGCGCACAACCGCAGTTACCTTGGTGTGACTGCCCACTGGTTAGATCCACACAACCTAGAGCGAAAGAAAGCAGCCTTGTCATCTAGACGTTTTAAGGGCCGTCATATGTATGACAGTATTGCTACTGAGTTGGACAATATCCACTCATCCTTCAGTATTTCTCACAAAATCACTGCTACTGTCACAGACAATGGTTCAAATTTTGTGAAAGCCTTTAAAGTTTACCAGCCCATTAAGGATGATGACTCTGGGGAGGAGGAGGATAATGATGAAGTGACTTTTGTCGACCTTGATGACGTCTTGCAAGACTGTGGAAGAGGGTGTGGAGGCAGATGTTGTGACTTTGCCACCACACCACAGATGTGCATCGCACGCATAAAAGTTGTGTACAGAAGTTCCTCTCAAAGTGCACAGCTTTGTGGAACAAGGCCAGCCGTTCCACAGTAGGTGCAGAGATTGTGGATGAAGTCTTTGAGAGGAAGCTCCTTGTCCCATGTACAACCAGATGGAACTCGTTTTATGATGCCATTGCTCATGTCTGTGAATTCCCAATCACCGAGCTGAACACCATTTCATACAATTTTAGGTTGAAGGCCATCACAGATCAGGAGTACCAGTTCCTCTGAGAATATTGCACGGTGATGAAGCCACTAACAGTAGCCCTTGACATTCTTCAGGGCGAAGACAACTGTTTCTATGGCACCCTACTCCCCACACTGGAGACATTGATCACCAAGACCCTGGACTTGAAGACTGGCCTCCAAATCCTTGGTGACCTGCCAGAGGCTGTGGTCAAGGTAAGGTCTAGTGTTTCTTCAGATACATTGAACGTGTAGTCCCATACATGAAATATGTATTAATTATTAAATATGAAATAAAAGTAAAATTAAATGTATAATATTGTATTGTAGAATGTAGAATATACTACTACTACTACTAATAATAATAAAAATAATAATAACAACTACTACTTCTATTACCATTACTATTACTATTATTATTATTTGCCTATAATGCGTTTTGCTGTGTGTTTGATTTCAGTCAATCAAAGCCAGATTTGCAGAGACGCTACAAAGTGAGACTGCTGTCTTGGCTGCGGTGACACTGCCTAGATTTAAGCTACGCTGGCTGCGGACATAGGAAAGGAAGGACAATGCCAAGGCAAGTCTGCTGGCAGGGTGCTGTAGAATTACCAAAGATGAAGACCAACCAACAGGTACCAATGCACCAACACACCACCACAGCACCAACTCAACCACAGAGGATGATTATTTTTCCTTCGAGGAGGAGGAGGACAACTCTGCTTCCGTGGAAAGCCAAATTGGTGACTATTTAAAATCAGGAGCACAAGGGATGGACATGCTTAACGGATTCCCTCTAGTAAAGAAAGTTTCACTGAAATACAATGCAGCCACTCCATCCAGTGCCCCAGTAGAAAGACTATTTAGCCTGGGGAAGCTCGTCTTCACCCCAAAGAGAAACAGGTTGACAGACAAGAGGTTTGAAATGCTGCTGCTTCTTAGATATAATAAATGGTTTGAAGGGTAGGGGAATATCTAGGAGCTGATGTCCAACATGTAAAAACGTCCATTTTGTTAAACTGCTACTGCTACGTTTTGTTAAATTTTCTACAGTAACTGTAAACATCTGATCTACTCATTTCAACTGACGGTGAAAACTGCTTTTTCAAAAAATCCTTATTCTTTGACATTTCTTTAACTTTTTTTTAACTGTAATGCAAATAGTTACTTTCCCTGGTAACAAGTTACTTTTATTATAGAGTAATTCAGTTACTTTTTTGAACAAGTAGTGAGTAACTATAACTAATTATTCTTTTAAAGTACCGTTCCCAACACTGGTTATGGCATACAAAGCGGTTGCCAAAGTGTATTTTCCATCAAACAGATTAAACTTGCTCCATAGAAGTGCAAACTACCAGACATGCAGAGAGCCAATTAGAATGCAGCTTAAGGCTAAGACTGCTGGTGCACACCAAACGATTTTGTATATATACACTGTACATGGAATATGATGTGAACAGATGATGCAAAAATGTGATCTGATTTTTTTGCTTCAAAATAATGCTCACCAGACACAAACCTGCAGAATGTCAGGAAAAACAGCATTTGTTACACCTCAGAAAATGGGAAAATATTGCATTGTGTGAGCTATTTTCCATTTTAGAGAAGTGAAAGGAGTAGGAAGAATCTTACCACCTCATTCAGGAGCTGAAGCTTGATTGATTTTGAACATGCAGCTATATACTTCACAAAGTAGAAGACAAACTAATCTTAAAGAGCCTTTTCACAGTTCCGCATTCAACACAGAGGCTGTGTTCCTGACTTGTCAACCAATAAGAGGCTGCATTCCTAACTTTTTGGACAATCAGAGGCTGTGTTCCAGACTTGTTGACCAATTAGAGACTATGTTCCTCACTTGTCAGCCAAACAGAGGCTGTGTTTCTGACTTGTTGACCAATCAGAGGATGTGTTCCTCACTTGTCAGCCAAACAAAGGCTGTGTTCCAGACTTGTTGACCAATTAGAGGATGTGTTCCTCACTTGTCAGCCAAACAAAGGCTGTGCTCCAGACTTGTTGACCAATTAGAGGATGTGTTCCTCACTTGTCAGCCAAACAGAGGCTGTGTTTCTGACTTGTTGACCAATCAGAGGCTGTGTTCCAGACTTGTTGACCAATTAGAGACTGTGTTCTCGACTTTTTGTACAATCAGAGGATGTGGTCCTCACTTGTCAGCCAAACTGAGGCTGTGTTTCTGACTTTTTGACCAATCATAGGCTGTGTTTCTGATTTGTTGACCATTTACAGGTTGTGTTCCTGACTGGTTGACCACTTGGAGGCTGCGTTCCTGACTTGTTGACCAATCAGAGGCTGTTTCTGACTTGTTCAACAATTAGAGGCAGTGTTCTTGACTTGTTGATGGAACAACGCTATCCTTCCAGGCAAAATAAAGTCTCTAGTATGCTAGTAGGCGTTTCTGAAATTTTAATTTTTTAATTCATAATGTGCTTTGATGTCGCATACAACATCATCGACCCAAAGGGTTAATCAAACAAAACTGTCTTTTATGTTTTTGTTATGTGTTGAATAACAATTTTATTTACTTTTATGATGATTATTTATAATTCAGACCATAATTTTTAAAAAAGTTATTAATTGTTTTCATTTCTCTGAGAATGTCAACAGTACAATGATGTCATGGTCCACAATAGTAAAAAAAAAATCTTTATTTTCTAAAGCCATTTTTCTCTTTTTCATCAACGCCATCAAACAAGTTATTGCTGATTTCCATGACTATGTCAATGCAGATTTATTTCCGGGTCGCCATAGCCATCAATACTTAAAACCCCTAATAACGGAATGAGTGAGGCTGAAGGCGAGGGGAACAAGTGGAGCTTTTCATGCTTCGTCTTTTGGTTTGGGATCCAGGCGAAGTCCCTTCAGGAGAACATTAATGGGGGTAGAGAAAGAAACAGCTCGAGCTGAAATGTCACCAGCTCCATCCAGCAGAGCCACTTGGGCGTCTCGGGCCTTTTTAAAGCTTAGTTGAGCAGACAGACAGGCCGGGGATAATGCTAGGCTTCGAGGGGAGAGGGATCCTCTTAATGGAGTGCAGGGAGGGAGACGAGGGAGAAAGAACAGAGGAGAGGAAGAGAGTAGAATCCTCGTGATTTTTTTTTCTCGTTTTCCCCATGTAACACATCGCTGACTCAGCCTATCAGCACACAATGAGTTGGATTCCCTCCACTGCCTGCAGGGAGAGATGAGTGGCTGCACTCGTTCATGCTGGAGAGAGAGAGAATGAAGTGATAATCATGGAGTGCCATTGGATCTCACTCACTAATAACTGATTATTTATGCAGCTACTGAAGTAAGAAAAGGAAATGTTTGCAGTACTCTTCCTGGTCACTTTATTAGAAACCCCTCGCTCACTGGTAGACTGTAGCTCTTGTATAGTTGCACAGTTTGTGCTATTCATCCTCTAGTCCTCCATCAATGTTCAGTTTCTGATCACAGTGCTGCTCTTGGCTGGATATTGTTGGGTGGTGACTATAACCTGTAATGACCTACATAGTGAACCTATATGGCTGGTGTTTCTAATAAAGTGGCCAGTGAGAGGAAGTACAAAGTGGTTGTTTCTAATAAAGTGGACAGCTGGTGGCAGCACACAGTATTTCTAATAAAGTGGCCAGTTAGTGGACGTACAAGGTAGGTGTTTCCAATAAATGGCCAGTTTGTGGGTGTGTCTAATAAAGTGGCCAGTGAGAGGAAGTACAAGGTGGGTGCTTATACTAAAGTGGCCAGTGAGTGGAAGGACAAGGTGGGTGTTCCAGTGAGTGGCCATATCTAGATTGGTGATCCACTTTTTGTTCATGGATAAAAGACCAGTGAGGAACTAGACTTCTTCTTGATTTCTTCTTCTACTCTGTTTTCTTCTTCTTCTGTTTCTTCTTTGGCATTGCATTCTAAAAGCAGATCTGGTCCAGAAACAGCTCTCTTCTCTTCTCTGGGCCTCTTTGGTGGGTTGCTTTCTCTCTGTCAGCTGCTGAGGTTTATACAGAGCGATTTAGCTTTTGATTTAAGCCACCCTGGACACGGTCAAGCTGTTTTACAGCACGACTCGCATCTATCCACCTCCCTTATTGTCAGGTTATTGCTTTAACAACAGGCAGGGAGGAGGCAGCTATTTGTAGAAGCTGTAAAAGCTGTCATATGAAGGAGTGTAATAAACAATTTTGTGCCTGAACAATCTAAATAGCTTAAGCCATGGGAGGAAAATATTGGTCAGTAATAAAACAAATGATTGTATTTTTTTTTTTGAGTTTATGGCAGCTATTATTGTCCATTATGGCTTCTGTGTTCATGATTGAATGTGTTTTTATAATGGCTTAAAATCTGTTTGTAATCAAGACAGAGGGTTTAATCTGAGTGCTCTTAATGACAACAGGTGGCATCCCATCATCACTAAATATCCAGGCCTTGTAACATGCCGTTTTAGCCTCTTCAACTGCATTTGTATGAATAATGTTTCACTTGTAGCTCACTGGCTCTGTTTACATGGAAAGATTTTTGCTAATCTGACTGAATATATTCAATAATAATATAATACATAATAATAATTAATGACTGAGGTGTTTAAAATCTCACAGTACTCAACAATTTGATGGAAAATCGTTTATGCTACAAGTAATCTGATCCAAAATTACACACATACGTAGAGAACCACTTAGTGTAGGCATTACCATCACTTCCAGCCAGAGTGAGATGAGCAGCAGTGAGCAGTGCTTGTGTTTTTAATTACTTTAAAATGATATCAGACTCAGGAAAACGTACTTCACATGTTATAATTAAAGAAGGGTGAGAGGAAGACATTGTGCTCTGAGACACATAAGCTAGACATCCATCCCACCATCATCCTTTAAAGTTCAAAGCATAAACTCAGTCTCCTCTGCTGATCAGTTTCTGCTCCTGCCATGTTGAACTTTATTAATTTTTGCATAGACGAAAATGAGCATGTGCAGAACGTACTTAAACTTTCCTACTGGAAATGTAATTAGATACAGATGTTTACATGGACATTATTCTTCTACTTAATGGGTTATTTACAGGATTACCCTCCTTCAATTGGACAAAAATTGTATTCCAAATGGCCTCAATTGGACTAGCCTATTCTGATTCAGGTGGATACATGGACATATTATATTCTGGTTAAGATATTAGTCAGAATATTAATGGATTAAGAGGCTGCATGTAAACATGGCTATTGAAACATGAAGACATTGTGTGGAAAGTGCAGATTCTAACCTTTCAATCTACACCACATTTCTCATTGCAACTAGAAGAAGAATTGATTAAAATTTGTTTTTGCTTTGTTTTTGGCATTTAGGCCATTGAAAATAACAGAAAAAACCTCACAAGTACCATACAGGATGTAGATTAACTGTTATTGATCACTGATCAACTGTTATTGTTTAATTACTACTATGTAATTAATTGAGTAATAGCTATTAACTATGCCATTTATTTGTGTAATTTCCAACCAAAATGGCCACAAAAACAAATACAAATTATTCATTTTGAACAGAAGCCTCAACAATGAAATATGACATCATATTGTTCGATACTTAGTGTGTCCATGCTTTGCTGCCACTCTTTTTAGGAGCCTTGCTTTTAGTTTCTCAAAGAATCTGCAGACATGCCTCCAAAGTTCAATCTTAGAAGTTGGTTAATCATTTTCTGAAGTAATTAAACACATTCAGTGATGTTGAGGTCTGGACTCTGGGGCGGTCAGTCCATTGTTCAGCTTCTTTCTTTGATGTGTCTGCCTCCCTTTTCTCAGTGAGGGCTGCTTGAACAGCTACACATCCTTGCAGACCCATAACGCTGAGTTATCTTCTCACAGTGGAAGGATGGACAGAAACACCTGTGGATGTTTTCAGATCTGAAGTAGCTTGATTCTGTCCTCTCTCTCAGACGAAAGCTTTAAGTGCTGTTTATTTGATGGGGACAATTTTGGTGTCTATCAGGTCTTCCAGGTTTTTGTGAGGAGTCTCATTTTCTCTGTAACTTTTAATCAGTTTTTGAACTCCAGTTTCGGAAACTCTTATATTATCTTTTTTGTAACCTCTTCAGAAACATCTGAGGAATATCTTTTACTTAATGGCTGTCTTGGTCTTTTTGGAAGTTAGATGAATGAGGGTCACTCTCTGACGTTAGCATAAAGAATGGCAGTAAAAATATCTCGAGCATTTTGAGCTGACAATTATCATATGAAATGTACAGATATTCTGCTTTAAAGTGCATCTACATTTGCATACAGTCATTTGGGACATTAGCACTGTTAACTTTGTGTGTTGTTCAGGAAATCATCAGTGTTCAGCAGGCTGACAGACGAGGCGCATTCTGCTCAAAATGTTCTTGCTACTTTTTTGAGAGAATGTTACAAAAGGTTTTAGTGGGTAGGAGGGAATATGTTATGTTTTTTTCTTTTTTTGTTCCTTTTATTGCCAAGCAGCTCAAAAGCAGAACATTTCACTTCGTCTTTGTACAATAAAAGCTCTTATTTGGAGTATGTGCCCTTCACGATGACCATTTTTGTCTGTCTGTTTTGCTTAGAAAAAGTGCCTTTGTCTTGTTTTGAGTAAAGCTGTCGAAGCTCTGAAGTCAGCCACACTTTTCCAGCAGAGCGGTCGTAGCCAAGTGAAATCGAGCTGTGCCACTAACCCATTAACCCCTGTCTAAATTGGCCAATCAAAACTTTCTCAAGCCTGAAATTGTTGTAATTAGAAGCAAAAACATAACAGTTTTCTGCACAAAATTAATTTTCTCAGGCATTTATAACACTGCGATAAGTGCGGAACCGACGGTCTGCTCAGAAAAGAAAAAAGCTATTATGCGCTGACAACTTTTTAAGACAATATTTAACAAAACTTATTGCTTGTTATGTTCTTTTTTAGAATCATACATTTGTTCTTTTTAGTGCACGACACTCATTAGGCTGTTATTGTTGTAAACAACAAGCTCTATTTATTTAGTCTGGAAAGAGCTAATAAAGAACGATGAATCAGACTTATTTCCTTATTTATCTTTTAAAATAAACATATGCTGCTTATAATGAGTGAATTCAGCCACTTTACAATCACGCATTGCTGACACAGCTTGTATAATCTCTGAAGCATTGACAGTAGAATGGGACCCTCTGGGGTAGCCTGAGGTAACTTGAACTTGTCACAATGCCCAGTGCCAAATATCAGCTAGTGGGGTCAGCACTGGGCAGTGGAACAGTTGAACCATGTTCTTTGGACTGATGGAGCTATATCAAAATCTTTTTGGGATGAACATTTTCCACCAAACACCAACATTCTTCAACAAACACCATCATTGTCCATCCTACACCAACATTTCCCATCCAAAACAATCATTCCTCTCGGTTCTTATTTTGCAACATGATTGAATGATTAGCATGATGATGTTCAGTTCATGCACTGGTGTCTGCCAGAAAATGTGCTGGTGTCATCAATAAATAGCTTTTTTAAAACCTGCCTTTCTATTTCTAGGCCTAGACATCTCCTAGAAAATTGTAAATAATGTAGGAAGGTTCTCATTTTCTTCAACTTATTTCCTTATTATTTACTTCCAATTGTTTATATCAGCCAATGTATGTCTTTGTCTAATTTAAGCATTTGGGGGTATATTGTTTCTTCGCTTGTTTGCAGTGGGCCAGACAAAGCTATGACTCATCAAACATTTCCAGAACATTCTTAGGATCTGAGAAAACTCCACATGGTGCATTTCAAGCGTATTATTTTTGTCACTGGGTGTCAACCATTTCCTGTTTTGTTTGTTTGTATGAAACATTGTCTTAATGACATTTACCTACGCAGCACCCAAACACTGGCCCCCAGACTGTTTCCAGACGGGTCATTTCCTGATTTAACGTTTAGCATTCGGCTCAGAGTTCTCCCACCCACCTGCTCCGCCATCAAAATTTCCATATTTCTCATCTCTCTCTCCGAAAAAGCCCTTCATCTGCGCTACTGAACAAATCCCTGCTTTCTGTCACTTCCCGCTCTCAATGTAAATATTAATTTCATGCCTTTCAATTTCAATATGCAAGCCTTTTTCTCCAGGTTTGGCCCATGTTATTTCACCCAGATGGGTTTCAGATGTTTACCGCAGGAAGTCATTAGAATGCCATGCACGGCAAACACTGTTGCTAATTTTCAGTCAACAATGCTTCTATATTGGAGCAGGAAGAGCCGAGAGAGACAAGAGCTATTTTGTCAATGACAGCTTTTACTCAGCTGTCAGTTAGGACTACAGAACTAACCTCCAGTACACAGAAACTCTTGGGTCACTTTATCAGAAACCCCACCCTTGTAGCTTCACATCACTGTTGTTCAGTTTAAGCCATACCCTAGCTCTCCACAAATGGTCGGTTTCTGACACAGTAGAGTTGTTCCTGCTGTCACTTGAGTCTTAAATCAAAGTTGAGTTTAGAAGCCGTAGAATGTAAATCATAGACTAAAGTGTCTTGAAAATCAAGGTCTGGAATCTCTCAAGTCTAAGATTGGAGTCTTCGGGGTGCAATTCAAGTATGGAGTTGCTGGGTTGTGAGTCCAAGTCAAGTCTCAAGTTTCTGGAGTGCAAGTCTTGGTCTGGAGTTTCTGGGGTGAAAGTCTGAGTCTGGAGTTTATGGGGTGTGAATCCAATGTCTCTGGGGTGTGAGTTTGAGTCTGGAGTCTCTGGGGTGCAAGTCCATGTCTGGAGTCCCTAGATTGCTGAGTTTCTGGGTTGTCTTGAATCTTTGGCGTATCAGTGAAGTCTTGAGTCTCTAGGATGCGAATCTGAGTCCTTGAGGTGTCCAAGTCTTGAGTCAAGTCAGTCTTGAGTCCAAGTTGGGTCCCTGGCATCCATGTTTTAATTTTCTTGGGACAAATTAATGCAAAATCAAGTCCCAATGTTTCCTCAAAATACGTCAATGTCACAGGGAAGTCTTAAGTCTTAAGTAGGGTTTGAGTCTGAGTCTCGAGTCAAGTCTGGATTCTCTGGAGTGTGAATCCAACTCTCTGGAGACCTAGTCTGTGTCAAAACTAGAGTCTCTGGTGTCCTAATATGAGTCAAGTCTTGAGTGTTTGGAGGTGAGTCCAAGTCTTGAGTTTCTGGGGTATGAGTTTGAATCTCATTGGTGTCCAAATTTGAATCAAATCTTCAGTCTCTGGGATGCCAATCCGAGTCTTCAGTCCCTGAGGTCCAGTCTTAAGTCTCTGAAGTGGGAGTCTCAGTCATGTCTTTGGGTTGCGAAACTGAGTAATGTTTGAAGTCTCTGGGGTGTCTTTAGGGTATGAGTATCGATTCTCTGAGGTCTGAGTCGAGTCTTGAACCTCTAAGTTATGAGTCCAAGTCAAGTCTCCAGTCATAAGTTGCAAGCTTGAGTCAGAGTAGGTGTTTCTAACAAAGTGAGCAGTGAGTTGATCTACAAAGTAGATGTTTCTAATAAAGTGGCCAATGAGTATGTAGGTGTTTCTCATAGCTGGAGCTTAGAAAGCAATCAGTTATGTGCATATTCAGTTTATGTTTTAGCATTTGCTGGACAATCGTTTTGTATCACCAAATCAAGTAGGTCAAAGCTGAACCTTTATATTCATTACTACTGTGAAATCACAGTTAAGATTCATACTTTCAGCTGTATGATGAATAGAATAGTACTGTAGCAAGGAGACATTAATAAAAAACACTGTGCAGCTAGATTTATTGGGCTCTGAGGTTTCAGATATATTTCTTTCTCTACAGTTGGATTAGTTAAACTTGCTGGAGGGTTTGAAATGGTCCTACAAGGACACTTTCAGAGGCATAACCTCTCCTCTGATGATGCTCCATAATGCATAATGTCCTTTCAGACTCACATCTTTAGATTTATGTTCATAGAGCAACATGCAGGAAATGAAGGGGTGATAAAATTGTAATACAAAACACAGCAAAAGATAGGTCTGCTGCATTTTTTTGCCCCTGGTTGTTTGTGTTGACTCTGTCAGCTTCACAATTAACATTAAAATTTAAATTACAGAGAGCTGTATCCATGGCAACATGGCCAAACAGTTCAGCAACTGCCTTATTTTTTATGAGATGTAAATTTGGGCCTATTAATCATTGATCACATCCGATATGGTGTTATGATGAAGTTTATGTTTTAATTTCCTTTGGGGAAATTAATGCAAAATCAATGTTTGCCTCAAAACACATGGTGACATCATCAAAGAAAATGTGCACTTGTGTGTTTGCCTGGTTAATATCTTAACCAGGCAATATCTTCTATATCTTAGCCAAACTTGTATTCCTCTAATCTTTGGTAATATTTAGAATGAGTGTAAATCTCTGAAATTAAACCTAGTTGACTTGTTTTTTAGGAAATGCAGTACATCATGAAATTTCAAAATTCACCAAGATTTTTTGAGATTGATTTATTTGGGCCTGATAAAAATTTAAACTGTCAAATGGTTTAGATCATGTTTAATTGCATTAGCTTTTGTTTTGTGCCATGAATAATCACATTTCTTTGTGCAGTCTCATTGTGATTAATCACATCACTAATTATCATATTAGCCTGAGTAGTTAGTCATAATCAATGAAATTCATTTGTGTAGTTAATCAACTTATTAATTAGCTGCATTGCTTTGCATTGCATTGCTTCAAAAGGAACCCTTTTTTCATTTAAAAGTAGTGCATTTTCTTAATAACTACATGAGTGGACAAAAGAGGCTTCATAGAATGCAAATAAAAATAACGTGTCAGTTTCCATCACTGACATGCGTAGAGCAACAGTGGTTCCAAGTTTCAACTCCTCTACGATTGTAGACCTCTGGCCAGTTGCACCAACTGTGAAAAAAGTTCAACTGTGCACCAAAAGTTCAAACATAGGCTAGTTTGTAACTGTAACTTTATTTTACTACATTCAGGATCATGCATTACTAAATCAGAACAAGCCGCACCACAAGAACTAGTTTTTACGTTGAGCTTAATAGCTACTAAATATTTACATCTCCTCTTAAGCAGGTGCAATTGTTGGGGAAACCACCAGAACCACCAGAACCAAACCCTGCAGAAAAAACAAAAAGTCTTTTTTTGGTTAACTAAGCTAAAAATTCTAAATGCTCTACACTGTGATTTTACAGCTCTAATCATTGGCCTGGTTTAAACTCCAGCTCCAGCTCAGTGACGCTCGGCAGCCCAAATGGATAAAATTTGGGGTTTCTCAGGGAAATATTAAAGAATAAACAGACTATAGATAATTAGTTTTATTCAGTCTAACTTGTACACATCATTCTCTTCTATGCTGGCTGATTTTGTTTCCATGGAAGCAGGTTTATGGGTTCAGAACACATAATTGTCATGTTAAATCAACGTACGCTTTAGTTCATTGTTATTAGTTAAGACATGATTTGCGGATTTGTGGCGAGACTAAATTTCGTAAAAGGAAAGTTTGAAACTAACTATGAAAACTAAGGACTCAATAAAGACTTTACACATAAACTTAAATATAAACTTGTGCAAACCTGGTGCAACCCGATGCAACTCTTGCTCATTTTGATGAGTTGTCTTGTTTTTAAAGAGGAACTGGAGGGTTGCTAATTTTTCCTTAGGTCTTCTATGAGCACCATCCTGTGTAGTCTTCCTGATATTACCATTTATTGGTCAGTGTACTTAAGTAAAAAAGAGTGAATAAACACTATTTTCTAAAATAGTGACCACCAGTATAATATTCAGTATATTCAATGTAATTAAGGTTCAATAAAATGCATTAAAGGCACTATAATATTAGTGGCATTAATAATTTATCACATTAATGTATAACTGATATCAACTTTGACACCACTAATAAAAAGACTTTGAATACACAAATATGGCTGTAAGAGCTATTTACAGAGATATGATTGAGTGATTTGATGCCTTTTCAGTTCAGCAGAAATATGAAGTGGCTGAAAATGCTTATGTTAACATCTTAAAAAAGTAAAAGTTTTCAATTTATTAGAACATTCAACATTATAAAAGTACAATAATTGAAAGAACATTGTGCTACAATGTCCAAATCTAATGCTTTGTGCAGAAGCTAATAGGTTAGCCACAAGCTAACTCACTAGCCAGAAGCTAACATGGTATTCATGATACAATGATATACAATCAAGTGATATTATTCAGTACTCTGTTATACTATTTGATATAATAACACACAATACGTTTATACACTTCCATCCAATATGATTCTATATGATATGATACAATGTGATACAATACACTTCAGTGCAATATGACAAGATACAGTACAACACAGATTTTAGAATAAATATATTGAACATTAGCTTGAAACGTTGGACAAAGCTAACATCCATTTTATGCCGAAATTTTGTTTCAAGAAGTAAGAATGGTCCACTTTATTAGAAACACCCATCTTGTGCTTCCACTCTCTGGCCACTTTATAAGAAAACTCAATCCATTACTTTCTACTCATGGTGACTAAAACAACAATATAAATGTTTTTAAATGCACACCTCCTTCTGCTGCTTTCAGTCATGCTATTGATACAATGCAGTTTGATACAATATGGTATGATATGATACGATATGATACAGTGCAATACACTGTATTATTACATCCCTACTATCTATACAGTAGTGGAATATAGACAATAAAATCATTATACAATGCTAGTAGGGATTGTATTTTTACATTCTGGATAAGTATATACTTTATTAAAAATTGCTTTATTATTCAGTGATCCCATACAAGAAACACTTTTTGTTCTCAAAAGAACCTTCCAATAGATTATTCTATAAACAAGGTCCTGTGCAAATCTAAAATTTTCTAAAATGTAAGAAACAAGTTTCTAGAAAAAAAACTGTTTAGAACCTTTACATTTTTGGTGGTTCTTTGAACATCATGCCCACATCTCATTTACAAAAATGGTTCCTTCAGATATCACATTTGCCACCTTGAGCATCAAGAGCATAGCTGGGGATTAGATCTCTGCAATTGAGTTCCAGTTGTTTAGGGACCAATGCAAAAAATCATTAAAGGGGAACTTCGAACAAAATGAAAAATTCCACCATCACTACATCTGTTGTGAACATGTCTACTCGCATCCTTCAGAATCGCGTCACAGTAGTAGAGATTTCTTGGTTTAAACACTAGAAAAAAAGGCTTCTGATAATGCGTCTTGAAGGTGGGAAGAAGTGTTGAAAAGGTTTGGAGCGCCCCTGCACTGCAAAGTTTAGTATTTTTAGTATTTTTCTCAACTGTACTCACCTCGTTCAGCTCAAAAAGGGAATATTTAGCTAATAATATACAATATTTTAACCAGGGAAAGCATGACATGAGTTGACAAAATAAGCTTCGTCAGAATACAGAGTGCAAATAAAAATAATGCGTCAGTCTCCACCACTGACATGCATTGAGCAATAGTGGCTTCAAATTCCACCTCCTCTGTGATTGTAGCCCAGTGGCCACCAGTTATGTGTATTTTAAAACATAGGCTAGTTGTAATGTAAGTGTTTACTAAGTTCAGGTTTATGCATCACGAAATCAGAACAAGCTGCACTATAAACTAGTTGTAACATTGAGCACAGTAGCTACTAAATATTTAGTTTTACTAGTGTTTTACGAGTTTTCCAAAGGCCATCATTGTTCACATCTGTGTAAATTAGCTGATGTCTTACTCTTTCTATGATCACAAAGAGTCTTGGCATCATGGGATCATTTACCCACCCTGGTGTGAAGGCCCAGTGGACTTCTGTGGCTTTTAAATCTCAAATTTCTCCATATTTTGACCTTGTTATTTTGGTGGCTTGCAGAAGTTCTTTTAAAAGTAGTATAAGTATCACACAATAAATGGAGGAGCTATTTACATAATACATATCAAGAAGCTGTATGTTTGACATGGAAATGAATGTTATTTAGGCCAAAAAAAATAATACATGTGATTCTAACATTCCAAAATCTGTGCAGCTGAATCACCACCTTCATGCTGATGCATCACTACACATTGATGCATTTTTATAGAGCAACTTTCTAACCCAATGATCCAGCCTCTTTATCTGCACATAGCTCAATTTGAGCCGATGACCTGTTGTGTAGTACTTCCAGTATGTTCAAAGGCCAAACCTGCTCAGAAGCTGCAGGCTACCCTGAGGCTTGTTCTTCTTATTGCATCAATATACCTCTCTGTTGCACTTTTATTTTTCATCTACCCTTCCCTTTACAGACCTGCTTCACACTGCTTCTTCCACTACTAGAAGCAAATCTGAGATTTGATATGAGAGCAAGAAATAAACTTGTTTATGTTCATAATCACCTCGATCCTTTCATATTCAGTTCTCTACACTAAAGCATAATACTCCCAATGTTCTATCACAACTGGCCATTCATGAACTGCTTTTTTTTTTTAGGATGCACTGAAATGGGAACTGGGTAATTACCCTTATGAAAATAAAAATAAAACAGGACTTGTGTACCCTGCCTGGAGCCAAGCCTGGGGGAGGGGCTCGCCAGCGAGCGTGCAGGCAGTGTCCGAAGGCGTGGGCCTTGGTGTTCTGATCCTCGGTTGCTGAAACTGGCTTTTGGAACTTGGAATGTTACCTCACTGGCGGGGAAGGAGGCTGAGTTGGTGCGCGAGGTTGAGAGATACTGGCTAGATATAGTCGGGCACACCTCAACACACAGCTTGGGCTCTGGGTCCAATCTCCTTGAGAGGGGCTGGACTTTATTATTTTCTGGAGTTGCCCATGGTGAGAGGCGACGGGCAGGTGTGGGCTTTCTCATAGCCCCTCGACTCGGCACCTGTATGTTGGGCTTTTCTCCGGTGGATGAGAGGGTTCATCAGTTCAGTTCAGAGTACCCAGCCTTCTTAGAGTCCTTGGGAAGGGTACTTGAAGGTGCTCCTCCTGGAGACGCTATTGTCCTACTGGGGGACTTCAACACTCACATGGGCAATGACAGTGAGACCTGGAGGGGTGTGATTGGGAGGAATGGCCTCTCTGATCTGAACCTGAGTGGTGTTCAGTTTTTGGACTTCTGTGCAAACCACAGTTTGTCCATCACGAACACCATGTTTGAACACAAGGATGTGCATTAGTGCACATGGCACCAGGACACCCTAGGCCGCAGTTGAATGATTGACTTTGTAGTCATGTCATCGGACTTGCACCAATGTGTTTTGGACACTCGGGTAAAGAGAGGAACTGAGCTGTCAACTGATCACCACCTGGTGGTGAGTTGGATCAGGTGGTGGGGGAAGATGCCGGTCAGACCAGGCAAACCCAAACGTATAGTGAGGGTTTTCTGGGAACGTCTGGCAGAAGAACCTGTCAGATTGATCTTCAACTCACACCTCCGTCAGAACTTTGACCAGATATCGGGGGAGAAGAGGGACATTGACTCAGAATGGGCCATGTTCTGCTCCTCCATTGTTGAAACGGCTGACTGTAGCTGTGGCCGCAAGGTTGTTGGTCCCTTTCGGGCTGGTAATCCTCAAACCCGGTGGTGGACACCCCAGGTAAGAGACGCCATCAAGCTAAAGAAGGAGTCCTACCGGGCATGGTTGGCCTGTGGGACACCAGAGGCAGCTGGCAAGTATCGACAGGCCAAGCGATATGCAGCTTCAGTCGTCACCAAGGCAAAACCCGGGTGTGGGAGGAGTTTGGTGAGGCCTTGGAAAGTGACTTTAAGTTGGCTCCAAAAAGATTCTGGCAAAACCGTCAGGTGACTAGCACTGTAAATAGTGGAGATGGTGTGCTGTTGACTTCGATTGAAGACGTCATTGGGTGGTGGAAGGAATACTTTGAGGGCCTTCTCAATCCCACCGACACGTTCTCCAGTGAGGAGGCAGAGTCTTGGGACATGGGAATAGGCTTGTCTATTACCGAGGCCAAAGTTGCTAAGGTAGTTAAAAAGCTCCTTGGTTGCAAGGTTCCAGGGTTGGATGAGATCCGTCCGGAGTTCCTCAAAGCTCTGGATGTTGTGGGGCTGTCTTGGCCGACACGTATTTTCAACATTGCGTGGGCATCGGGGGCGGTGCCACTGGATTGGCAGACTGTGGTCGTGGTGCTTCTTTTTAAAAAAGGGGATCGGAGGGTGTGTTCCAACTACAGGGGAATCACACTCCTCAGCCTCCCTGGTAAGGTCTATGCTGGGGTACTGGAGAGGAGAATCTGGCTTATAGTCGAACCTCAGATTCAGGAGGAGCAGTGCGGGTTCTGTCCTGGTCGTGGAACACTGGATCAACTCTTCACCCTCCAAGATTCTGGAGGGTACATGGGAATTTGCCCAACCAGTCCACATGTGCTTTGTGGATTTGGAGAAGGCATTCAACTGTGTTCCCTGGGGTATTCTGTGGGAGGTGCTTCGGGAGTACAGGGTACATGGCTCTTTGCTATGAGCCATTCAGGTCCTGTACAAATAAAGCAGGAGTTTGGTTCGCATGGCCAGCAGTAAGTCAGACTCATTCCCTGTGAGAGTTGGACTCACTGCCCTTTGTCACCAATTCTATTTATAATTTTTATGGATAGAATTTCTAGGTGCAGTCAGGGGATGGAGGGTGTCTGGTTTGGTGACCTCAAGGTCACATCGCTGCTGTTTGCAGATGATGTGGTCCTATTGGGGACATCAGGCCGTGAACTTCAGCTTTTGCTGGATCGGTTTGCAGCCGAGTGTGAAGCGGCCGGGATGAGAATCAGTACCTCCAAATCCAAGGCCATGGTTCTCAGGCGGAAAAGGGTGGAGAGCCCTCTCTGGGTTGGGGATAAGCTCTTGCTTCAAGTGGAGGAGTTCAAGTTCGGGGTCTTGTTCACGAGTGATGGTAAAAGGGAGCAGGAGATTGACAGGATGGTTGGTGCTGGGTCAGCAGTGATGCGGGCTCTTTACCGGTCTGTTGTGGTAAAGAAAGAGCTGAGCCATACGGCAAGGCTCTCGATTTACCGGTCGATCTACATTCCCACCCTCACCTATGGTCATGAGCTTTGGGTAATGACCGAAAGAATGAGATCGTGAATACAAGCAGCCGAAATGAGTTTCCTCCACAGGATGTCTGGAATCTCCCTTAGAGATACGGTGAGAAGTTTGGTCATCCGGGAGGGACTTGGAGTAGAGCCGCTGCTTCTCCACATTGAGAAGAGCCAGCTGAGGTGGTTTGGGCATCTGGTTAGGATGCCTCCTGGACACCTCCCTTGGGAGGTTAGGGTTTGGGTTAGGGTTAGGAGACCCCGGGGAAGACCCAGGACATGCTGACGTGACTATATTGCTCAGCTGGCCTGGGAGCGCCTTGGAATCCCCCCCAGGGAGCTAGTGGAAGTGGCTGGGGAAAGGGAGGTCTGGGCTTCATTGCGACCCGAACCCCGGAAAAGCGGAAGATCATGCATGGATGGATGAAATGGGAACTGAAAAATGTGACAAAACGCAGATATTTTATCACAGTAGCCCAGCATCGCCTTAACATTTTACAATAAATACTTCATTGAACATAAGCTTAAAACAGTGGTCAAAGCTGAATATGTTTGCTGCCTAAAGTTAAATTCCTTAATTTGGTCCACTTTATTAGAAGTATCTCCCTTGTGCGTCCACTCACTGATCACTTTATTAGAAACACCAATTCAGTTCAATTACTTCAGGTTGATTTCATATTTACAATACTTGTATTTTCAATTATACAAGTAAAATTATGCTTTGCTACTATGACAAATGAGTATTTTAATGTGATTGTGTTGCTAAGAATATGTTGTTAAAGGTATTATTAAGAAGGCAGAGGTATCAGAGATTTACCTACACTAACTGCTCTAGCTGGAGTTAGCTAAAGAAACAAACATGAAAGACATTTCTCTGTTCTCAGTGTTTCCACATCAAATGAACATGTTGGTATTTTATCTACCAAGGTGAAAAGATCTTGTGTAGACATAAATGAGTGATCACTATCTGTTTAACCGGTTATTTCCAGTAGGTTATTAACCTACTGATTCAACTCATGGTGACTAAACCAACAATAAAAATAATTTTTGAAAGCATACCTCTTTTTACTGCTTTCCTTGTGCTACTGATTCATCAGACTGTGTATATTTTTAGCAGATTTATATGTTGCTTGTATAAAAATAGAATTATTCCAGCTTCTGTATTTTTAAAATTATTTCATAATGATTAAGATGTGTTAGGTTGTGCTCTGCTCTCCCCTACTCATACTCATACTCTGTCTGAAAGACATGGTGTGGATGAAAAGTTCCCTAGTTCCTAATAAATTGGTCTTCAGCTTCATTACTATGGATGTGAAACAGCTCAACGCTGCTATGATAACATGGATGTTATCATACTGCAGCACAGCAGATCAGCCAACAAGAAAAGCCGAGGATTTGATGCTTTTTCAATTCTCTGTTTCATTTGATCAAACCCCATATGCATCCCTTCTTTTAGCAAAACAAGTACTCAAACTTGAGCCACCAAACCTGCTACGCAGCCCGAGGCTACACAATATAAAGCTTAGTAAAAGACAGATTCTCCTGATCTATGCTTTCATTTCTCTTCCCTTCATCCTCAGAACACTGTATTGAATTGTCTGATTTTTTTTTAATGTTTTTTTTGTGGCTTTCATGCCAGCAGTATCAAAACTCAAGTGTAGCTCCAGGCCAACTTTTGTACTTTATTTTTAACTATCAGAAGTTTCAGGCTTTGTCTAGCCAACATCATTTTTTCTTGTCTGGCTTTATCACTTCAACTCTGTGAACCAATCGTCAATCAATCATTTACTTCAGAAGACTATAGGAGCATTCTGCTCTTTCACATCATGTTCAAGTCAAGAAATAGAATTGAAATGTGATCTTAATGGGACCCTCTGAAACTGCAGCTCCAGACAGACATTATCTGTTCACTGCACCTTTCAAAACTTGTTGGATAGGTGAACTGGTCAGCTTTCTAATTATTGATTTTACTCATTATTTGTCAGGGAAGCTGCCCATTAGTAAACAGCATTGACAGATATGTAAACCTCTGGGGCCTTGAGAGTTAGCTCCAGCATTTGCTGTCCTCGATAAAGGAAATACATGGGTTAAAAAGGGGAATCCCACAAATTTTTCAAAATTACTACAAAAATTGAAGTTTGGGATATAAGCTTTCTCTGTGTGGGTATGATGGACACTTCATCTCCCCCCATCACTCAGTGCGATGCCAGCAAGCACAGGTGTCTGTTAGCTGATGTAACAGAACTGGCAGTTAGCGTTCTCCTCCAAAAGTGTTTAACTGTCGAATGACATTGCGTTAGCGGCAGTTCGAAAAGGCACAATGGTGCTTTACCGCTCTCAGAGAAAACCAGAGATAGCTTCTGCCCTCCTACCACTGGTGGGAGTCCTTGTTGGACATAAATATGACTAAATTGAGGAGAATATGTAAAACGCTCAGTTTTAGTAAAACTTACTGACTCCGATTTCTTCGCAATAGTGGTGATCGAAACCATTGATTTGCTATCTAATACCATGAATGAACCTACTTGTGTCTTCTGTGTGATGTTGAACTGTAATGTTCACACTGAATGTTTCAATAATGAATGTTTCAGTCTGCTTATTTCAATGATAATATGGAGCTTTAGAATGGAGGTTCACATATATCATATTTAATGGGCTTATACTCTTCACTTTTTCTGATTTGATTATTTTCTCCTTAGTTTTGTTTATTACGTACCAAAAACAGTCATATTTGATGTTCACATGCCCATTTTCTAACCTCTCTTTATCTATTAAGCATTTAACAGGCTGGTTACTGTGCCTTTAAGACTGTATATGCAAATGACCACTGTTTTAATTTGCTTTCCTGTATTAGAAAAGCTGTCTTGGCTGAAACACTCCTTATAACTTGAATGAGAGTGTGTGGGGCAAAACTGCTGTTGGCTGAATAGACACATACATTATATGGGCAAAAGTATTCAGATGTCTACACATTACACCTACAGGAGCTTTAATGACACCCCATTCTAAAAACATATACATTAATACAGAGCTGGTCCCCCCTTTGCAGCTATAGCAGCTTTTGTAGAGTGTCTGTGGGATTTTTTGCCCATTCATTCAGAGCATTTGAGAGGTTACAAAATGATGTTGTTCTAGCTCATCCCAAATGTGTTTGATGGGGCTGAAGTCAGGGCTCTGTGAGTGCCAGTCAAGAACTTCCACACCAAATTCACCCAGCCCATTCTTTCACAAATGTGTGTAAAGGCAGACTGCATGGCTAGGTGTTTAATTTTGTACACCTGTGGCAATGAAACTAAATGAAAAACCTGAATTCAGTGATTAAAAGGTGTGCCCACTGCTTTTGTCCACACGGTGTATATGTAAATATGTTGGTTTTTGTGACATCACAAACACAACTGAGTACAAAATTGGCTGGTTTTACATCTTAGATTCATATATGGGCTGTACAGAGCGAAGAGTGTATAGAGTGATATAGAGTGACTACGACAAACGTATTTGAGAAAAGTTATGTTTATCCATGATATGGACTCTTTAAAGGCACAACAACAAAACGGCCAAAGAAAAATGGTTGCGTAAATATGAATTATGACTGTTTTGGTGGCATAAAACCACACAAACATTTTAAGTGGACCCCAGGGTAGGACATAAAATACAACAACAAAAAAATAACATATGGGACCTTTAAGATTAATAACACGCCATCAGTTTAAAGGGCTAATATGGCAGTTTTGCCTTCATCTCAACATAGATATGTTTGTTTACCTTCAGCATTCCTCTGCTGGAAAATGGCATTCTGGGAAAGCTCTGGTGAAGGTAATGTGCACAGGCCTGATGGTAAGGAGTTGGAGACAGCATGTTCTTATTCTCTTAGACATACTCATCTACACAACACACACAGACAAACTACAGAGGCTCTCACACACACACACACACCTCCACGGCAGTTCCCAGAGGCCTCATTATAGGCAGTGTGTGGCTGTGAAGAGAGAGAAGGTGGTGAGGTTTCCGAGTGTGTGTACCTCATGATCTTCGAGCAGTCGTCTTCTCAGAGACACTCAGGATGAGTGTAAGTTTGATCCCGCTGCACTTCTGCAGGGCTGTTACAGCACCGTGCCTGTTTCAGGACACTCAGTGTGTGTGTTTGTGTTTATATAGTTGTACATGAGTCTATTTAAGGAATATTAGAAAGGTTCTTGTTAGAGTAGAGACATATAGTCACATAGTTTTACATTATTTGGTCACTATACAAAAGTTTGCTTAGTCAGACTTAAAATCACACTTTTGACTTTTAATTGCCTTAATTTTTTTTAAGTCAAATGACTGAATATTCATTTGTCACTACAAGTACAATTATAACATCTCTGAAACTTTATCAAATGTTTCAGTAGTGATTTTCAGATAAATTTTCAATAATTTCAGACTTTCGGAACATTTACTTCAAAACAATGGGATCTACTGCTCACCATGTGGCCATGAGGGACAGGGATGCAATCACACTTTCTTCTCTAAAATGCAGGGGCATGAGTAAAATAAGGCTCCACCCACTGACTAAACTAAATTGTTTTAGTTGTGACATGAAATATGGGACAACAACAAGCACACACACACACATTTTCTAAGCCATATATCCTCCTATTATGTGCTAGGAAGCTGTAAAAAAAGGCAGGGAAGGACAAAGGTGGGAGCATCATGATATGAGTTGCTTCTTGATATTGGGGCATCACACAACATCTTCTGACATCAATCCCAAAAAAAAAAAATTATCCCTCCTCCACTAAACTTTACTGCCGGCACTATGCATTCTGATAGGTAGCATCCACTAAACCCAGATCCATCGGACTGCCAGATAGTGAAGCATGATTCATCACTACAGAGAACATGTTTCCACTGCTCCAGAGTCCAGTGGTGGCATGCTTTACACCACTCTAGCCGATGACACTATGAGGAGACTACTGCTTCATGGCAGAGCTGTTGTTCTTAGTCACTTCTTTTTTGCAGTAATAGCTCTTACAGTTGACTGGGGCAGATCTAAAAGGTGGAAAATTGTTCTGTAAAGTCACTGAGCTCTTCAGTATGAAACCCATAATCCTGCCAATATTTGTCTAAGAAGATTGCAAGACTATGTGCTTGATTTTATACATCTGTTAGCAATAGGTGTGGCTGAAAGACCTGACCTCAGTAATTAGGAGGGGTGTCCACATAACCAAAACAAGTCTCTTCATTTTATATCCTCTCAATGTACATAATTGCATTGCTTTTTGGCACAATACAAAAACAAATATTTCAAAACGGGGTTGATTTTGCAGCTTGGTGTGCTGTTTTTAATTTTTAATTGTAAAATGAATCTCATTTACATAAAAAATGTACAAACTGTGGATTTGTTTTTCCACATTATGAGTCCTTTAATATGACAAGTGATGCCAACCTTTCAAACGTTAGTGCAGGTTATAAGAGAGGCTGTTGTTGTTGTTGTTATGGTGGGGTCATATAGGTCAGTGTTGTGCTTCTGTTTGTTTCTGGCGACTTTAGAGGCTGTCGTTGAGCCTTTTCTTGCTGGAGCACCAGGCAACTTTGCTTCAAGTGAGCCAAAGCTGTCTCCTGGGAATTCTCAGAGGTGTCTACAAAATGCACAAAGGCTTCATGCAAGCTGTCAGAAAAGCGAGGAACAGGAGAATGAAGTCAAACGCAGAGACCCTGTCAGGCATGTGGAATCAACCACACTGTCAGCTCACCAAGAAATGCAAACACACAGCAATTCAGGAGGGACAGTAGAGGTAAATGTGGTAAAAAAACAGGGAGGGGGGCCTCTAATTGTACAATTTGCATGTGTACTCAGTGTTTGGGCTGTGGAAGAGTATTAGATATGTATCTTTGAGGACGAATCCATCCTCTCAAGGCTGGCGAGCTTAAATAATAATGTATCAGCCCGGGGGAGTGCTTTCTGTACGAATGGAGTTTTAATTAGATAACGCTGCTTCTCCAATTTGCGAGCTGCTTATGCAGAAAGTAGTGGAGCTGCTGATGCCTCGGGGGTTCGGATGGAGCATTACACACCAGCGCAAGCGAACATGATCGCGGGGTGCGGCGCAGGCTGATGCTGAACTCCGGTTGGCCCCCTGAGGGGGGGCTGCCAGAGAAGTGAGACATCCTTGAGAGAACGTGAGTGTGTTTTAAGACTCTGTGTTTCGAAGGATGAGCGAGAGAGAACTGTGCTGTTGAGCTGCCTGTTTGTTCATGCATACAAAAAGGCCTTTAAAAATGCAGCCTGTGGTTTTCAATGCAGTTTTTACATATACACTGTTTACACACTGCCTTTAGTCTTTAAATTGACTTTGGCACAAAAACAGATTTGTAGATTTCCTCCTCTTACCCCAACTGTACTAGCTAAAAGGCTAATGTTGCTAAAATGTAAAGGAACCTTGTAGCCTCTATGTTAATACAAAGCTACAGTTTGAAAGCAACTGATCTGGTAATACATTCTGTAGGTTTACTAAGCATAAAGAAGTGAACACATCCTCCACAGAGAACATATTTCTGCATATTTTATTGCACAGTTACTGTTTATTTGCTGAATTTAGCATATTGTAAAATACACACACACACACACATTTTCTAAACCACTTATCTTTCTGACTCGTGGGGGGTGCTGGAGCCTATCCCAGCAGTCATTGGGCAGAAGGCAGAAAACACACTGGACACATCACCAGTCCATCGCAGGGCAGACAGACAGACATATACACTCATGCACACTTACACCTAGAGGCAATTCAGCATGTCCACATGTCCAAACCAGAGCATACTGGAAAATAAAATAAAAAAAATTGCCTGTACAAAATTTAGGGCACATTGTATATTTTATGTTTTAGTTTTTTCCAATATGTTAAGTCAGTAACTAAATAGGAACTATGTACTAACATTTACAAAAAGTCATATTTAAGTGTGTTCTTTGTAGAGGATATGTTAACTTATTTTTAATTTGAAAACCAACATATAGTGCTGCTTGAAAGTTTGTGAACTCCTTGAGTAGTTTAGATTTTTCTGTTGTTTTACCATGATTCTCTTATTTTATCATCACCAGTTTTTGTATATGAAATGTCAGGTTTATGTTCATCAATTCCATTTACTTCTTTTGAGGAAAATGTGTGAGTTGCCAGCAGACTACATGAAACGGAATCAGAGCATGTGCAAAAGTAAATGAACCACAGCTGCATTGGTAAAGTCAATTAGGTAAAAAACTCAGGTGAAACATGTGGGTGCTCAAGTAATCAATTAAGCAGACCAATCAAATTAGACATCCTTGGGAAAAGTCTTGAGCCGCACTGCGTAAAAGGGAGAGGAAACCAACCAAACCACTGTTGTGCCAAGGCATAAAGCACACAGATCAACAATGTTGAGAGGCAAGGAGACATCTGAGGACCTCAGGAAGAAGATGGTTACAGCCCATCAGTCTGGGGAAAGCAACATGACCATCTCCAAAAGATGCTCCATCCACTGTAAGACAAATCATTTCCAAATGGGGGCCACTCAGCATCACTGCAACTCTGCCCAGAAGTGGATGGCCATCAAAACATACACCAAGAAGCACCAGAAAAATAATACTTCAGATAAAGGCCAACCCACACATCACCTCCAGATAGTTGCAGACCTCTCTGGCAGCATCTGGAATAAATGTACATGTGTCTAGAATCAGATGTCCCTCCAACCTCTCTCAACTGGCGGTGTTCTGCAAGGAGGATGGGCAACAATCCCAAAAAGCAGATGTGAGACACACATATGTGGTTATAGAAGACATTTGGTTGAACTAATGGCTGCAAAAGGAGGTGCCGCAAGCTACTAACTACAGTCACATACGTTTGAACTTGGCAGATTTTCATTTTTTTTGAGAGGTGCATTACTTTTGGAAGGTCTGCTTTACAATTTGAGATTTGGATGTTCATCTCATAAGATTATTTACATTTTTTTTTTTAGAAAACAATGACCATGTTTGGGTGGTTCACAAACTTTCAAGCAGCACTGCATATATGGGCGCGAGCAGCAGCACTAGTCCCCTTATAAGCCCGAACTATCCGACTACACCACTCTCAATTAAGGGATGAGAGGAGCCTATGAGTTAAAATTATATAAAAAATGGACTGTTATACACTAACTCCTTTTACTGTTTCCCCCTTGAGGTAAGTCCAAATAAATGAACGTCAGATGGCAGATGTACAATAAAAACACTTTATTAAACTGATTGATAAGAAAAAAAAAACAAAACAAAACAAAACAAAAGCTTAACGGCAATCAGGTTCCATCAGTAAGTCTTAAACATACTTATATGGCTAGTACAACCTCCAATGATTCCCAAACATTTAAGGATTACCCATTGTGTTTAAAACAAATCACTCCACCTCAAGTGACACACAAAAAGAAAACACAAGCAACCAGTAAAGAAACCACAACAAAATAAATAAACAGAAATCCTCAATGCAAGACTCACTTGATATACAAATGGGTTTTAACCATATCAACAATAGAAATGGTAGGTTGCCATGTGGAAGACTTTATAATTTTCTAATTTAATCCTAATTTAAAAGACAAAGTTAAAACATTACAAAGCCATCCATCCATCCATTTTCGAAGCCACTTCTCTGTCAGGGGCGCGGGGGGTGCTGGAGCCTATCCTAGCAGTCTTTGGACGGAAGGCAGGATACACCCTAGACAGGTCACCAGTCCATCGCAGGGCAGACAGACAGTCACTCAATACTCACATCTAGGGGCAATTTAGCATGTCCAATTGGCCTGACTGCATGTCTTGGGACTGTGGGAGGAAACCCACGCAGACACGGGGAGAACATGCAAACTCCACTCAGAGAGAACCCTGGTCGCCCAGCCAGGGAATCGATCCCAGGCCCTCCTTGCTGTCAGACGACAGCGCTAACCACCACGCCACCGTGCCGCCCATTACAAAGCCATTATTTAAATTCCAACAGTAATAGCAGGCCAAAACCAACAAAACACTTCCAGAACCATAAAGCCACTGGTCAGGCAAAATAAAACAGAAAAAAAAGAAAAAAGTTACATACACGCTCCTAACAAAAGGAGAAAGAAAGAACTATTAGAAACCTCCATTCAGACCACCAACCTGGGAAACTGCCTACAGTACATCTCATACCTGTGTAGTTTAATTGCCCTTATAACAGCAGCAGCTATTTACCACCTGGATAAAGAAACCAACCCTTAAATAATAAAATCAGAAGCAGCACTAGTAACATAAAACCTATTATGGACACCCAGAGGCTACAATTTACAGCTTATAAGATATAATCTTTATTGATTTTGTTGTGGTTTCTTTAGTGGTTGCTTGTGTTTTCTTTCGTGTGTCACTTGAGGTGGAGTGATTTGCTTTAAACCCAGTGGGTAATCCTTAAATGTTTGGGAATCATTGGAGGTTGTACTAGCCATATAAGTATGTTCACGACTTACTGATGGAACCTGATAGCTGGTAAGCTTTTGTTTAGTTTTTTTGTAATTTTTTGTAATTTTGTATTTTTTTTTAAATTTTTTGTAATTTTTTTATCAAACAGTTTAATAAAGTGTTTTAATTGTACATCTGCCATCTGATTTGGCATTTATTTGAACAGACCTTATGGGGAAAACAGTAAATGGTGTTGGCGTATAACAGTTCATTCTTTATATAAGTTTAACTCCTACGTTGCTCTCATCCCTTAATTGAGAGTGGCGTAGTCGGATAGTTTGGGCTTATAAGGGGACTGGGACTGTTGCCCGCATCTACATTTGGTGGAGTCGGCAGGATATTCTCAGATGGCAGTTGTTGTGGGGTCATAGCAGGCCTTGAATGCTTGTTTTGGATTTCATTTGAGAGTTTGTAACAAACAGTGGCTAGTAGCAAGGCACTGAAGACGGAGAGAGATGCTGTTGCTATGTGGAGCTGATTGATCAGCTGTTTCTCCCTTTTTTCCCTCTCTTTACAGATATTGAGGAAATTGTTCTGTTTTTTTTTTTTTATAACGTCTGACAATAGAGAGGATCAGATAAAAGCTCTAATGGAACAGGTATAAAGGCTACAAGCTGAGAATATTAGGCTACAGCAAGGTCCTAGCAGGCAGGAGGAGGGCACTGCTGCTGCAGTGAATACTCCTAATGTGTCCCCTGTAGTAACAGAATGTTACATTTTTATGCCTAGAGACCATATGTCCAAGGTTTTCTGGTAATGCTATGCATGATGCATTAGGAATAGATGAATGGATAGAACAGGCATGCAAGTGTTTGAATGTTCAGCACATGCCTGTAGCAGAACAAGCCCTTCTTAAATATGACCTTCTTGATGGTGAAGCTGAAATTAAATTTCGCCCTGCTACTGATCATGATAGTCCTGAGAAAAGTTTTACCATTTTATTAGAGAACTTTCAGTGCACCCAGTCTTATGTAAAAGCAGTTTTTCCAGCACAGACAGAGGGACGGCGAAACCTTGCGGGAATTTTCCAATGATTTAATGTTAATGTTGTTAATGATGGAGGTAGTAGAACGCAAAAGCCCTAGAGGGGTTTTAACTTCAGATTTTGTAATTAGAGACCAGTTTATTGAGTATGTCCAAGACACCATGTTGCATCGGGAATTAAAAAGGCTTGTTAGGAGTAATCCTAGTGCCCCATTTTTAGATATACAAATGGAAGTGTTGGGTAACAGAGGGGGAGCATCCAAATCACTCTTGATCCAGGTTTCTCATGTAATTCCCAGTTTATGTGTTAGGTGAATGCAGTGTGAATGTAAACACCACTGTAGCCACTTTTAGTGGTGAGTTGTCTGCATTGAAGGAGAGTTTACATAGACAACAAGTCCAATTGGACTAGAGTCATCTCAACCCTCATTTTCTACTGAATGAACAAGTGATTACAGATCCCGGCACTATTGGTTTGATTCAAATGGCAGACCAATATGCATTCGCTGCAATCAGCCAGGACACATTGCAAGGTTTTGTGAGGCACACAGAGCTGGAGGGGGAAGGGGTTCTTCTAGCAACCACCAAACTACGATTGGAGGACCAAATCAGGGTATGCCATAGGGAAACTGATGCCCTCTAGTGTTCATAGCCAGGCACTGAGTGGGGGCAGTATTGGCTCAAGAGTAAATGGCCCCATAGCTGATAACTTAAGTGGAACTTTTGTAGGGTCATGTCCAATAGTGAACATTAGTATGGGTGGTATATGTGTTCCTTCTCTGCTTGATACAGGTTCCATAGTGACAACTATTACTGAGAGTTTCTTTAAGCAACACTTCCAGTCTCAGGTTATGAACTGTTTACAGTCTTGTAATTGCCTTCAACTTAAGGTGGCCAATGGGCATGATATTCTGTACTATGGGTACCTAGAGTTAGATGTCGAGGTGCTGGGCAAATGTTTGCCTGGCAGGTGTATATTGGTCTTAAAAAGTTGATTCTGTTATATGACATCAAAAAGATTTGGTACCAGGCCTTTTAGGCATGAATGTGTTGAATTGTTGCTACGAAGAGTTGTTTGGACAACATGGTAACATGCTGTTTCATTCTACTGCAGTTGAGATGGCAGAGGAAAAGTGGAAGTTTGCTCTGACTGAATGCCAGGTGTTTGATTGCCTCTCTCATTGTGGAATTGTTGGTAAAGCTACTGTGCCACATAGTTTAGCTGTTAGAGTGCCGGCCAGGTCTCTTCAGTTTGTTATGTCTGTTATGTTGCCTAGACTAGTCAAGGATTAGTCTCTTCCATTTCTTCTGTCTTTTCGAAGCCTTCTGGGACTGAGGGAAGTAGAGAAGGAGATTTAGGATGCACTTACTTGATTGAACATGAGATTCCAGTCTTGGACAGTGTACCTGTACATCAGCGCTATTGCCGATTGCACATATACACACATACTGGATTTGCTAGCACAGGGAGTAATTAAGGTGAGCTGTAGTCCTTATTTTTCACCTATTATTGTGGTTCAGAAAAAAGATGGCACCATGTGTCTTTGTGTTGATTATCGTCAACTGAATGAAAAAAACTGGGAGGATACCTTCCCTCTTCCCTCTCTTGATGGAAAGAATTTTTGGAGATCAGCGGTTTCATTCCTTACTTCTGTATTTGGATGATGTAGTGTTTTTTTTTTCAAGCTCCTTTACAGAACATCTGGAAAGACTTGAGTTGGTCTTGGCCCTGTTGGCACAACATGGACTGAAATTGAAGTATTGAAGTATTGGAGCAAATTTTTTACCTGGGACATGTCATTTCAGCACAGGGGGTATCCACAGAGCCTGACAAAGTCAAAGTTGTTGATTAATGGAGGGTTCCCACAACAGTTACCCAGTTGTGTTCCTTCCTTGGCTTTGCTTCATATTATCACCACTTTGTAGCAGGTTTTGCTTATCATGCTGCCCCTTTGCACAAGTTGGTTGCAAAATTGCAGCACAAGAGGAGAACCTTGTCACAGCCATTTGTTGGGTCATTTCAAGATCATTGGGCCTCAAGCTGTGAGCAGTCTTTTCAGACCCTGAAACAAAAATTAATTTCTGCACCAGTTCTTGGGTGTGCTGATTTCTCTAAACCATTTATTTTAGAGACTGATTCAAGCCATTTAGGTCTGGGAGTTGTGTTGTCATAAGACCAAGAGTGACAGTGGCGGCCTATTGCTTATGCAATAATAAGCTTAATAAGTTGAGGGTTGAGGCCACCTGAAAGAAATATGTCCAATTACAGTGCAATGAAGTTGGAACTGTTAGCTGTAAAATGGGCAGTGACTGAAAAGTTCAGAGAGTATCTTTTGGCTGCTCAGTTTACTGTCTAAACTGATAATAATCACCTCTGTTATCTCCAAACAGTAATACTGGGAGCAATTGAACAAACATGGGTAGCTCAGTTTTTCTTGCTCAATTTTCAAATAGTTTATCACCCTGGCACAGCAAATAGGAAGGCAGATGTTCTTTCATGCTTGCCAGAACTGCTGCCCCAGTTCTGGCCAACTTGGAGATATAATCCCTCCAGCAGGTCCTAGGACGACCCCAGGGTCTTGTCCCGGTAGGCTGTGCTTGGTATACCCCCACTGGGAGGCATCCAGGGGGCATCCGGATCAGATACCAGTAAACAGAGAGCTTTGCCTTATGGCTCAGCTCACTCTTCACCACTACATTCCAGTACAGTGACCACATTGCTGCTGCCGCCTGTCACAGCCTGCGGCCGATCTCACGATCCCTCACTCGTGAACAAGACCCCAAGATACTTAAACTCCTCTACCTGGGGCAAGTCCTTTCCCCTTACTTGTAGTGGGCATGCCATCCTTTTCTGAGCTAAGACCATGGACTCAGACTTCGAGGTGCTGATCCACATACCATTGCGCTGGAGGCATCCATGTGATCCAGCCAAAAGAACAACATCATCTGTAAATAGCAGAGATGCCACCCTCTGGCCTCCAAACATAATGCCCTCCTGACCCTGGCTACACCCTGACACTCTGTCCACAAATATCACGAACAGATGAATATCATCCACCCCTGGTGCATTGCCACTGAGGAGCTTGCCAACTACCTCAGTGACCTCCACCAGAGAAATGGAGCTTGACACGCCAGAAGCCTCTGGCCTTGACTCTCGTGGGGGAGGCAAGTCTCCCGGATTAAGGAGTTGCTTAAAGTGCTCCTTCCACCAACTGACAATATCCTCATTTGAGGTTAGAGTTTCTCCACTCTTGCTGAATACAGCTTGGACGCAGACACCCCGACCACTCCTGAGTCGCCGGACAGTTGTCCAGAATCTCTTTGAGGCTGAATGAAAGTCTTTTTCCATGGCTTTACCAAACTCCTCCCATGCCCTGGATTTTGCTTCTGCCACCATTGTGGCTGCCACCTTTTTTGCCTGCCGGTACCTATCTGCTGAGTTGGGAGTCCTTCGGGCCATCAAGTCCCTTTCTTCAGCTTCATGGCCTCCCTCACCACTGGTGCCCACCAGGGGGTGCTTGGCTTACCAATTTGACATGCACCCACAAGCTTTTGGCCACAGCTTCACCTGGTGGCTTTCTTCGGCTCTTGGAGGTGGGAGTTGTTAATGCAGAACTACTTATTTGTCACTGCTTAGTTCCTGATTAGTTACTTATTAACTACAAAACAGCATTGTAAAGTGTTACCAGCTCACCTGTGGCTCACTTGAGTTTGTAACTCGTGGTGTGTGTGAATGGGAAAACATGGTGAGTTTGGCGGCCTTGTTTTAAACTAAATTGGTGTCCTGGAAAGGACAGTGTTATTTTTCCTTCTCAAGCTAAAACTGAGTGCTACATTTGTTTTAGTTCCCCTGTCCTGTGAGACTAGTGTGCCTACAGGGAAAAGGTTAAAATATTCTGTCTCAAAGGTTGCAGGTGGTTGAAGCTTGAGTTTGGTAAGCAAGCGCTGAACACAATATGCACTTTTATGATTGCAGCACTGATATTGTCTAGTTTATTTTTAGTATAATGAGATGTTTTGTGCTACTTTGCTAACTAGTGCAAGGGAAAGGCCAGTAAAGGCCTTGGATGATCAGTGCTATTTCCAGTATAAATACTTGAAACCTGTTCTCAGATGACTCCAACCTGACTTTAATAAGTAGTTTACTTATACATATTGCATATGTATTGTTTGTGTAACTGTCACACCTTCCCCAAACTGTTCCCACATAGTTGGAAGCACAAAGCTGTCCAAAAATGTCTTGGTCTGCTGAAGCACTAAGATATCCCTTCACTGGAAGAGGCCTAGACCACCCCCAGAAAACAACCCCCTGTTATTAGCCCTTCTCCTCCAAACTTTAGAGTCATGACAATGCAGTCAGACAGCTTACGTTCAGATAACAGCAGAGGTGGCATTCTATGACAGTACCATGTTTAAAGTCACTAAGATCTTCAGTATGATCCATGCTACTGCCAGTGTTTGTCTATTGAGACCGCATAGCTATGAGCTTAGTTTTATCCACCTGTTAACAACAGGTGGGGCTGAAACACCTGAACTCAGAAATTAGTTAGACTGTCCCAATGCATTTGTCCATGTAGTGTATAAAACTAGACATATCAAGGTTTTAAAGATGAGTCAGATGAGATTTTACACACAATAGGTCTAAATTAATACCTGGGATTACATGGATTATGAGTGCTACCAACTTTTGAGAGAGAACTTTGGAGGTGTGTCTGCAGATTTCTTTGAGAAACTGAAAGAGTCTCCTAAAAAATTGGAAGCTGTAATAATGTCAATTATAAATCGAAAGTCATAAAACTTTCCACTTTTCAGCAGTGGCAGTCAATAGACAAACTACTGCTTACCTCTCTACAACACTCATCACTCTCATAATTGTTGGAAATGAGTGTCTGCATCCCCTGGGCATCTTAATTGGCTGGTAAACTGCTATGTCGTGGAACGTGCTGTTTTTCAGAAAAGCAGTGTTGTTCAACAAAGCTGAATACATTGAACATAATGTTGAATTTTTTTGATTTCCATGTGTAGAGTAGCTCAACGTGAACAAAATGAATATTACATAAACACTGTTACTGTCTTTTTGCTTACTTTGAGCAGCATTTGTGTTAACATAATGGCTTTTATTCATATGAAAGTTATGCACGCATTTAGATCAAGTGAATTCTTTACTTTTCCAGTTAGAGTTACACACATACAGAGATGTGTGGTTTGTGGTGAGACACAGTGAGAATGCTCTTTTACATAACGTATGACACCATGTTCAGTCTACTTCTGTGGTGGCATATCCTACACTCACTTTTACACTAGTTTCTGGCCTGTCTTCATTCCTTACAATTAAACAGGCTGTTTTTAGCCTGTCCTGTGCCTTAATAAAAAATTTTAAAAAGCATTCACAGCTTCAGTGTAAACTGCTGTATGTAATTATGCAGCTAGAAATTTGCATCAGAGATTAACAAAGATTGTGTTGATCTATATAATTCCAACATACTAATAGAGATAGTAATAAGGTAAATATATACACAGTCAACATTTATAAGGTACTTTCTATTAGGAGGTGTCTGCCCCAAACCATAACCTCTAAATTTAATAATACATATTTTCACATTTTTTAAAATGTTTCTCTTCTAAGAATTTTCTTTTGAAGTAAAGTTGAAAGATTGAGATTTATCATGAGTTTAATTTTTGATTAAAAACTGAAACACATTTTGACATCATTAATGAAAGTTTTAGTTTGTGGGTGTAGCTTTACTTTAGCCACACCCCTGAATCTTAGAGCAGGAAGTAAGGCTCCATACCCTGTCCCTTATGGCTATATGGTGAGCAGTTAGATCCCAGTCTTTTGAAATAAATATATTCCAAAGTGTGACATCCGTTCACTCTTTGTCCTGGATTTTCTGTGCCTTTTTCTTGGTTTTCTGGTGCTGTGTGTTTTTTTTGTTTAAGATTAAGGGACCCTTATTAGTCCCACAATGGGGAAATTTGACCTCTGCATTTAACCCATCCGTGAAGTGAAACACTACACACACGCTAGTGACTTGCCCAGAACAGTGGGCAGCCATATCCACAGTGCCTGGGGAGCAGTTGGGGGTTAGGTGTCTTGCTCAAGGACACCTCAGTCATGTACTGTCAGCTCCAGGGATCAAACTGCTGACCTTCAGGTCACAGGGCTGGTTCCCTAACCTCCAGCCCACAACTGCCCTGTGTTATCTGCCATGTGCTTTTGCATTCTTTTGACATGTGCTTTTGTTGTCATGTTGGCTCCTCCCCTGTCCTGCCCTATCTTCCCCTGTTCTTTGTCTCCCAGCACTGCTCTCTCATTGGTCTCAGGTGTTTCTCGTTTTCTGTTAATATTTATACCCCTGTGTTTGCTCCGTCCTTTTGTCTTGCATTGTGTGTCTATATATCCTGTTGCTTGTTTCATCTTGTTGGTTTTATTTCTTGTTTAGTTTGTGTTTACTTTGTTTTGCCTTGTAATGGATTTGTCTGTTCCACTAACCTCTGCCCCTGTGTTTTTGAAATCTGAATCGTATTTTAATAAAAGCAACTCGCACTTGCATTCTGCCCCAATGCCCCCTTCATTACAGAATGCAAGACCAAACAAGGATGCAGTGAGTCTTGTTCTCTCCAAAGACAGAGAACTTAAATATCTGGGAGAATTATTCTCTGCTCTCCAGTCTGGGGAATCTCTTCTCCTTCCTTCGTTGATGGCTACCCCTAGTGAGTATGATGGTGAAGATGGCACTTGTGAGGGTTTTATCATGCAGTGCAGATTTTGCCTTCAGTATTTAGAATGTCCTTCTCTACCGGACATTGTAAAAGTTTTGTTTTTGGACTTATCTCAGAGGCAAGGCCCTAGAGTGGGCCGATATTGTGCTTGAGAGAAGGGCTGAAGAGGCAAGGACTGTGGAGGGATTTTTTAAGTTGTTGCAAGAACGATTTTCTTGATTACCATGCAAAACGTTGATTCTTGAGACCTCTGCTAAGCCGCAAGGCCCTCCTTCTGGTGAGGACATCTCTGCAGGTCCGGCTGCCTCTGATACAATCTCTGCAGGCCCACCTGCCTCCGAGGACGCCTCTGCAGGCCCGCCTGCCGCTGAGGGCATCTCTGCAGGCCCGCCTGCTGCTGAGGATGTCGGTGTGGCCCACCCCAAACCTGAGGGTGCCTCTGCAGGCCCAGCCCGCACCCAAGGATGTCGATGTGGGTGTTCATGTGTTTGTCCCTGTATCAGTGACCCTGTCTGTTCTTGTACCCATGTCTATGTTTAATTCCTCTCTTGTTCTGCTATTTGTACAGCCTCCTACGCAGTCTTTTGTCCAGTCACCTCTCTGTTCCCCTGTCCGGTCTCTAGTCCAGTCCTTTGTCCCATCTTCTGTCCAGTCTCCAGCTCAGCCTCCTGTCTCGTCTGCTGTCCTGTCTCAGGTCCAGTTTCCTCTTTGTTCTCCAGTCCAATCTTCAGTTCTCCCTCCTGTCTCATCTCCTATCTATCTCATTTTGTTTTCTTTTCACGTGCTTTTGTTGTCATGTTGGCTCCTTCCCTTGTCCTCACCTGTTCTTTGTCTCCCAGCCCTGCCCTCTCATTGGTCTCAGGTGTTTCTCATTTTCTGTTAATATTTATACCCCTGTGTTTGCTGTGTCCCCTTGTCTTACATTGTGTGTCTTTATATGCTGTTGCTGTTGCTTGTTTCCCCTCATTGTGGGTTTTGTTTCTTGTTTAGTTTGTGTTTATTTGTTTTGCCTTGTAATGGATTGTCTGTTCCACTCACCTCTGCCTCTGTGTTTTTGAAATCTGAATCGTGTTTTAATAAAAGCAACTCACATTTGCATCCTGCCCCAAAGCCCCCTTCGTTACACAAAGTCTGAAAATCAGCATGGAACATTAAGAATCATCATTACCGAAACACAGATTTTCTGCAATTATGCAAACTTTTTTGTGTTTTAATAAAAAATATTGTGGCTTATGTGTGCACAGCAGTTCAGAGCTGTGTTTGCTGGTCATGTACTGGGTTGAGTTCTCCACATGAAGTAAACGAACTAAAATTGTCACTACTAAAACATTTTATCGAAAGTTATTTGAAAGTTTTAGTAGCAACAAAATAGAATATTCAAACCTTTGTTTTGATAAAATAAACATAATATACATTCCTATACGGTCACTCAAAAGTAAAGGACTTTAATCTAAAATCCAAGTCAGTTAAAAGTTGCAAAGTCTGAAAAAAAAAATCCATGTGGAACATCAAGAACTGTCAGTACTCAAACACAGATGCAAACTTTTTTGTTTTGTAATGAAAAATATTCTGATTTTATGTGCTATTCAAAGCTGTAGTCAAGTACGGGCTGTGTTTTTGAGTTCTGCTCAAAATGGACTAAAATTTTCACTACTGAAACAGTCACTGCTGAAACTTTTGGTGTAGTTTAGTAGTGACAAAATGGAATATCCAGTCATTTGTTTTCATAATGGTAAATATAATTAAGATAAAGGGTCACTCAAAGCAAAAGGATCTTATTCTAAATTTCTGGTAAAAAGATATATACACTGTCAGTGAGAGCTACTGTTCTCCTGGTAGATGGTGGTTGGTGAGATGTTCAGCCATGGCAGATACATCTATAAGACAGGTGCTCCTAATAAAGTGGCTGTAGCTGAATCACTGCTACACTTCACTCTGTGCTGTAGAGAAAGCCTGTGGGGCCAGTTAAGGGAACTTCTGGTTGCTTGAGAGATGAAGCTGAACCTGCAATCTTCTTCTTGGTGTTAGGGCACTATGGTTGTTTACCAGGTTAGCAAACAACATCATCTTCAGCATTTTGCCAATTTTTTCCGCCCTTTTAATCACCATGATGATGATGCAGAATATTCAACAGCTCAAAGGCAACAAGCCTTCCTGCATCAAGAAATTGTAGCGATAAATAATTATAAGGTATTAGTGCAATATTCTTCACGGTAATCTCTGGTAAGGATTGGCAGCTAATAAAAACTCCAGGCCATAAGCCATCGCCTGGATATAATGACTTGAACTGATGCCAAGGATTTTTCCCCTTCCATTTTGACAATTTTCCACCGGAGGATGGGTTAATGAATGCCATTATTATTCTGCTTTTCTTATGAAAAATGAAATCCTAAAATAAGCTACAACCGCTCTGGGAAATATAGCAAAACAACAGTGATGTGCTTTTGCCATCGGGTCACAATTTATTTATTTTTTTCCCTCATGGAATTCAAAACAGTCATAAATGTTTCACATGAATGGTTTAGTGAAAGATTAAGTGAGATCATTTATAAATATTACATAATGACAGTGTGTAAGAGGATTACAGAATTAAAACTCCATATCTCATTAATATCTATGAGAGGAGTTGTCACCCATTATGCATAAATTATGAGTCAACTCATTAGAAATTTAGAAAAATCCAACCCAGCATGTAGTGAAGAGACCCTAATTATGAACCATTAAGAGGTGACCAAGGAAGCAAATCATCCGAATGCTAATTAATAGCTGCAGTTTGCACTTCCACTTAATATTCTGTGCAATACTACAGGTGACAGGAATGGACAGGCCACATCCACTCTATAAAAGCATCAAACCCAGCTGGAAAAGCTTTATGAACTGCTTAATTATATGATCCTGAACCAAAATGTAGCGTTTGATTTATTAGCTTAGTTGAATTTTCAGTTCAATCCATTAGAAACCACTTACTGGCCAATAGACACTTAATTGGAAAGCCACTGGAACCCCCTGTCTTGTTCCTACAATCATTGGTCACTTTATTAGAAGCAACTACCTTGTGATTTTCTACTTACTGACATTTTTAAGGAACCACCTACCTTCTACTTACATTAACTGGCCACTTTATTAGCAACACCTACCTTGTGCTTCCACTCACTGGCTACTTTATTTGAAACATCTACTTTGTGCTTCTACTCACTGGCTACTTTATTATAAACACTTGCCTTGTAATTCCACTTGCTGGCCACTTTATTAGAAACACCCATCTTGTACTTTCGCTCATTGGCCACTTTTTTTTAGAAACACCCTTGTGTTTCCACTCACTGGCCACTTTATTGGAAACATCTACCTTGTACTTCCACTCATTGGCCATTTTATGAGAAACACCTACTTCTGTCAGTTTTTATAGATTTTATGATGTCATACACTGCCACATAAGCAACTGAAGGGGTCTGTGGCGAGAACTAAGTTGGTCAGATTTTTTGCCAAAGTGTTCCTTGAATAAACAGTACTCTATGTTACTGGCTAACACAGCTGACTACAGAGCTAGATGAAAAATATCCTTGAACTTTTACTGTGGTTTCTAATGGAAACTGAAGATATAAAGTGGTTCCAGATTATAGACTGAAAAAGGAAGAGAGTCTGTACTCAGTAGTCATTAGCAAGCAGCACACGCAAAGCAATCTCCTTTGTTTTCATACATCTTTGGTAAGCTATACAGAGAGATAAATATACTATGGGTACATGAGAGAGAGAGGACAGAGGGAGAGAGAGAGATGAGGAGAGAAAGGACAGAGGGAGAGAAAAAAAATTGAGAGAGAGAGAAACTGCAACAAAAACAAACATAAAGTTTGCAATGCATTTCTTTCATAAAACAATTTTAAAGGGTAGATTTTTTTATTTGAATTACATGAATGCCGCTCTCAGCAAACAAGCCTAAGGCATCTCTCTCTCTGTCTGTCTCCCTCTCTCTTCCTCTCACATTCTATAACTATGCCTAATTTTTTCTGTCTGTCTTTGTCATTCTTCTTTTCTCATTCTTTCTCTCTCTCTTTCTCTCATTTCCTTTTCTCCTCTATCTGTTTCTCTTTTACTCTGTTTCTCTTCTCATCCTTTTTCTATTTTCCTCTCTCTCTCTCTCTCCAGCTCCTCTGTTTTAGCTTCAGGGGGCCAGTGTGTGGGAAAAGTTTAATTAGTTTTCCAAATGACTCCAGTGAGTAGGATGACAAGCGTTTGTTGGCTTTTAAGCATCACGTGGTGGGGAAAGGTGAGGGGGAGGGATGGAGGGATGATTTCTTCTGTTTTTCTCTGTACATATCTAGAGCAGCTGAACTTGCATTCTCAGATGTGCTCCAGAGACACTTACTCTGTGGCAAATCACTATAATACTGATCAAATTCACACATGTACTCAATGGCCACTGTATTAGAAACGCCTACCTTGTACTTCCACTAATTGGACATTTTATTGGAAACATATTGCGCTTCCACTCCCTGACTATTTTATTGGAAACACATACCGTGTGCTTCCACTCACTGGTCACTTTATTTGAAACACAGACCTTGTGCATCCACTCACTGGCCACTTTATTTGAAACACCACCTTGTACTTCCACTAAGTGGCCACTTTATTAGAAACACCCTTCTTGTGCTTCCAGTCACTGGACATTTTATTAGAAACACCTACCTCATAGCTCCATATATGTAAGTGTACAGTTACAGACTGTAGTCCATCAGTTGCTGCACATTTTATCAGTCCCTTTCTGCAAGATTCAGCATTGGTCAGTTTCTGACTGCTGGGCCACTGTTGTGTGAACTATCTGTGCTCACAGTGATGACTTAGATAGCCTGTTGCTGAAGTTTCAGAACAAACCAGGCCTGATGACTCACTCTCTGCAGATCAAATAAAACCCAGGACACAAATCATATCCAAACAGAAGCACAGTCCAGCACAAAGGTCAGAAAGAAACAAACAAAACAAAAGCGGCCGGCGCCGGAACGTCGTCAGGATTTGTCACTTACAGCCGTGCACTTCCGCATCTCTCCCAGAAAGCCAATAATTGGCCGAGTTAAGTCAACACTTTTGTCTTAGCTCGGTTATATTGACGACGCCGTTAAGGTCGGCTTTTAAGCCCCCCAGAAAGCCATGGAAACATTAAAGTTCCCTCTCCACAAATGTCAAAACCATCTGTTCTCCTTGTAGCTGCCATTTTCATTTCATTTCCTCTCTCTAGACGCAATTGCTTTTACTCTGTGTCCAGACACTGTTACTGTAACCACCTCTGGCTAAGCCTGGCTGACATTTGAAAGCTTTTGGACGATGATGACCTGTGTGTTCATAGGCTTTACTCTATCTCAGCTGCTCCTCTAACATCCAACAAGACTGCTGGCTTCAATCAATCCAATTAAAAAAAACGAGAGATCAATTTCTTTAATTCATTTCCAGTTAACATGACATTACTTACAAAACGTGTATTTAACAGAAAATTGTATAATTTTCATTTTTCATTAATTAATGTTTTATTCTTCACCTATTACAGCTTCCTTTATTTTCAGGAGACTGTCTAATACACTTTATTGTTTGATAACTTTTAAAATGAATTCTTAATTTTAATAAAATCTTAATTTTAAAAGTTAGCAAATGATAAACATTAAAACATTAGTGCTGTAGGTATATTCTGTGGAAATGCAGTTATGATTTGGTATCTTGTACATCTTACTGCATACGTACATTGTTAATGTGAAGTACACTCACCGGCCACTTTATTAGGTGTTCAGTTGCTTCTTAACGCAAATAGCTAATCAGCCAATCACATGGCCACAACTCAATGTATTTAGGCATGTAGAGGTGGTCAAGACAACTTGCTGAAGTGCAGTCTGAGTATAAGAATGAGGAAGAAAGGGGATTTAAGTGACTTTGAACGTGGCGTGGTTGTTGGTGCCAGACGGGCTGGTCTGAGTATTCAGAAACTGCTGATCTACTGGGATTTTAATGCACAATCATCTCTAGGGTTTACAGAGAACTGTCTGAAAAAGAGGAAATATCCAGTGAGTGGCAGTTGTGTGGACGTAAATGCCTTGTTGATGTGAGAGGTCAGAGGAGAATGGGCAGACTGGGTCGAGATGATAGAAAGGCAACAGTAACTCAAATAACCAACCAAGATCTCTGAGGAATGTTTCCAACACCTTGTTGAAAGTCTGCCATGAAGAATTAAGGCAGTGCTGAAGGCAAAAGGGGGTCCAACCTTTTACTTGTACCTAATAAAGTGGCCGGTGAGTGTACAATGTAATGCAAAGATGTCAGCATTGTTTAGTTAGTAATGTGTAACATTTACTAAAACTACATGCAACTGTATTTTTACAAATACAAATAAATGCACTTAAAAATATATTTAACAAATACATTGTAAAAATATATTGATAAGTGCATGTAGCATACTAGAGTTTTTAACATGAAAGCTGAAGCAGCATTAATGAATTACTTTAAGAGCTGTTTATCTAATGGTGACAGTGTTGCTGTCTGCCAGGTCTTCCAGTTTGTTGTTAGGAGCCCATTTTCTTCTGTAGTTTTCATTTTGTGAGCTAATTTTTACATCTAATCGTTTCAGAAATCTCTCTTGAAAAATGAACAGCTTGTACTAAAATGGGTCCATGATCCTAGCCCAGAGAAGGATGGCATGCCTATTCCAGGTAAGGGGACTTACCCTAGAGGACCTGCTCCAGATGGAGGAGTTTAAGTATCTCTGGGTCTTGTAGACAAGCGATGGGACAAGGGATTGTGAGATCAGCCACAGGCTGGGACAGGCAGCAGCAGTAATGTGGTCACTATGCCGGACTGTAGTGGTGAAGAAGGAGCTGAGCGATAAGGCGAAGCCCTCTGTTTACTGGTCAGTCTACATCCTCACCCTCACCTGTGGTCACGAGCTTTAGGTAATGAATGAGATCATAATACAAGCGGCAGAAATGAGCTTTCTTCACTGAGTGGGCTACACCCTACTGAAAGGGTGAGTAGCTCAGATCAGAGCCACTACTCCTCCACATTGAGAGGAGCCAATTTAGGTGGTTGAGGCATCTGATGAGAATGCCCCTGGCCACCTTCCAGTGGGGGCTTACCATGCACGGCCAGGACCTGCTGGAGGGATTATATCTCCAAGTTGGCCTGGAAGCAGCTCAACCGCTACAGCAACCTCATCTAGATTGAGCGGTTAAAGATGATGAATGATTAAATTGTTCTTAGTTGGTATTTTTTTCCCACTGGAAATCTAAATTTGTACAGTTTTTATGAAATAACAGCATAAATACAAATTTTAGAAGAAAAACATATGCATTTAAAATGTTTATTAAGTGATAAATATCAATATGTTCATGCCACACTGTTGTAGTTGAGGAAAATAAACATTTAAAATAGGTTTAAACAATTACAATTAATGGCAGATGTAATGCACTGGTAAGGCTCCACTGAGTAAATATAATGGATGTTTATAATAAAGATGCCTTAAGATCATTTTCATAATTATAGTTTGGAATGATGCTCTGCTTCGATTGCTATAATCACAGCAGGCATAATCAATAAAGAGTTTTTACTGCGGTTCCTCCAGATAAATTAAACATCTAAAAGCTGAACACAAGCATCTTTGAGAGGAATACAGTCTCAATATGTGCTGCACTGAGCTCGGCCTCAACTGATGTAAGCAGGAATGTCAGCCAAAAAGCCTTTCAAGTCAGAATGAACCTTTTTGACTTCCTCAAATAACTTCTGCGGACCTGACCAAACTCAGGCTGCTGTGGCTCCTTATTATTACTTTTCTGATATTAACATGGCATTTTACTGCCCACTGTTAAAACAGCAATTCCTCAGGAGGTCTTTTAGTGAAGGCAATGCTTATAGTCTGACATTATACAGGCAGGAGCCTTGTGGGAAATCTTGGTGTACAATTTCTATTTATGTTTTCACACAGGTCACATTTCATGTTGTATTTATTTTTCCGCCAGTATGTTAAATTTAGTAAATAAACAGTTATTGTGTATTAAAATATGCAGAATTGTGTGAACCATTTAAATATACAAATAACACTATAAAACTCAATATATTACTATATATTACTCAATATCTACAACAAATTACTCAATATCTACTTAGTATCTGCTATGATTATTCAATATATACTATGCTATTTAGTTTCTACTGTAAATTATTCTGTATCTACTATGAATTATTCAGTATCTAGTATAAACTATTCAACATCTACTATGAAATATTTCATATTTGCTATTAGTGATTCTAAATTTACTATGAATTATTCAGTAACTATGATTTTATCACTATATACAATAAAATATTCAGTAATAATTAAATAAATAAATTACTCAAATTACTATGAATCATGCAGCACCTGTAATGAATTAATCAGTAGCTACTATTAACTGTATAAGCTAATACGTACATTCTGTAATTATGAGAGTAACAGATTTCTCTTTCTCAGGTATTGTTATTCATTTGTGAGCCTTTGCTCAGTAGAGAACTTTGAAATTGGAAGATCATTTATATATAGACATTAATATACAGACCTTCTAAGATCAGCTGATGCTTTTTATCTTTTTCCCAATGCCCAACTAAGCCATTCACACTGTGGCTTATCATTAACATGTCTAAATAAATTCAGTAGTATACAGATGTCCAACCTTATGCTAATGTGAGTGCTCCTCCTCATGTGTTGCTATCGTTTGGCTTCTTACTAGTTGATTGCAAAGATAATTTCCTGGATACTTTGAGCAGCAGTACTCATGGTCAGATCTACCATATGGGTGATCAGTGTATCTGCCAAGGGGCACTCAAAAGCAAACTTGTATGCAAACCAGACTAGTCAGTCTGTCTAATGGCCAAATCACAAATGGTTGTTTTTTAGGCATATTAAATACTGTCATTTGTGTAATGGTGGCATGGGAAAAAGTACTAATAGAAGACTGAATAGTACATAGATATTAACAGGTCATTGCGGGGGTAATTAGAGAGCAAAAACTACTTAAAAATCAAAGCATATTGAATTAAAATCTCAGGCTTATTATATACTGTAACTACAGTATAAGTATATACAGCCTTTTGGCCATTTAAGGGTGTAATGAACAATACTGGCCTTTTTAAGGTGTTAAACAGTGCTATACTATATTGTGTTTGTTATTATATAAAATTATATATGATTGTTTAAAACTTTTATATAAATATATCTTGAAATGACTGTATTATACAATGATGGATGACTGAATGTTTTCATCCTCTTTCAACAGTCCTTCATTACTTGGCAGCAACAACAACATACAATCTTAAAAAAGAGTTATTCATGGCTTCTTTAGTATAGAAAACAGATCTATACAGAATCATGAACTCTCAAAGAACCCTTTGCATTTTTAAAGGGTCCTATGCTTCATGAAATGGTTCTTCAGATTGATGAGCCATGTGCTGTATATGGTCCTGTATAGAATCATTTTAAAAAGGGTTCCATATAGCATCAAAAGGGTTCTTCTATTATTACAGACTTGACATTGTAACCATATAAAACACATTGTCCATCAATCTAACGAACACTCACAATATGTTACAATGGAAGAACCCTTTTTGGTGTTATATTGATCCCTTTTCAAAAAGGTTCTATATAGAACCATCTATAGCACATTCTCCATCAATCCGAAGAACTCTTTCATGATGCAAAGAACCTTTTAATCATTTTTGAGTGTTCATGCTTCTATATAGAACTATTTTTTTTTTTTTTAACTAAAGAATCTTTGAAAAACATTGTTTAAGAGATACATACTACATTTCTTGGTTGTAGAATTATTTATCTTGATTATTATGAAAAACAGCAAATCATTTATTTAAAAAAACTGTGTTCTGTCATATTTCTATATTGGCCGCCATTTGCCATTTGCAGCTGTGCTTTACTTTAACAGGGATTTTACTCCACTTTGTGTAGATATTAACACACACTTTATTTTGTGGTGCTAGACAATTTTCCCACTTTGCTTGTAACTAAAGAGAGAGGTCTTTTTTTTCTCAAATAAAGACTGAGGACCTCTGTCTGCCAGATGAGACATCACCAAAGGCATAAACACTGAATGGTGCAATTCTTGTACATTTTGGCCTCATACTCATAGGAGTGTTATGCTCCTATTGCTGATGCACTGCAGCTAATTTCTCAGAGGCCTCAGAGGACCTTAATTTGGGCCTGGCAATAATACTAACAATTAGCTAAATATTGATGATATATTTAAAAACGATAAGGTTAAAAGAAAGTTTATTCTTGAAAATATGTGCATTCATATTTCTCCTATTTTATGGCTTTTTCCAGCTGTTTTTATCATATCAAGCTTTATAGATGTAAGTAAGAAAGTCAGTAGTATCCATCAGCTGGACGATATGTTATAATTAATGTCTCAATATATGATAAAGATTTCACCATTGCAAACTTATATGGCCCAAACATCGACACCCCCGCTTTTTTTCATTCATTCTTTTCAGGACGTAATAGGAAGTGACTTTAATACAGTTATCAACCATACACTGGACAGATCTAATACTGTGAACAAGCCGCACAACTCCCACTCCACAGATACACTAAAACAGTATATGGCGGATTTTGGTCTAGTCGATCCTTGGAGAGTAACTAACCTGCAAAAAAAAAAGAATACACATACTACTCATCGGTTGATGAAACATGCTCAAGAATAGATTTTTTTCTTATCCAGCAAAACCACACTGCCTGACATATCAGATAATAATATACACCCAATCGTAATCAGTGACCATGCCCCAGTATCTTCTAAATTTAACTGTAAGCAGCCCATAATGCCTACACCAAGATGGCGTTTTAATATATCTCTGCTTAAAGACACTGACTTTGACTCCTTTTTTAAAAAAGAATTGGCATCCTTCGTTGAAAGAAATAATTCCCCGGAAATTTCACCCACATTACTCTGGGAGACAGGCAAAGCAGTATTGAGGGCAAAAATCATTGCATATTCAACAAATAAGAAGAAAAAAGAACTGGCATTAGAAAATAACTTGAACCGCAGAATCAGAGATCTTACTGATAAATATGCTGAAGACCCTAAAGAAGAAAAACAACAGGAAATAAACCATCTACAATCTCAGTTAGATGATATAATCAATAAAAAACACAATTTATAATTGAAAGACTCAGGTTTGAACACTTCAAATATAATAATAAATCAGGGAAATATCTAATTAGTCAACTAAAACAGAACAAAGAAAAGTCTCTTATACCGGCTATAAAGAATTCTGCAGGGGAGACCCTGGTCACACCTCTGGAAATAAAATTCAAGCATTTTATAAGGAGCTCTATACTTCTGATCAAGATCCATCCCCAGATGACATTAACCACTTTTTAAACTCTATTAATCTGCCAAAATTGAGCTCAGAAAATGCTGAAACATTGGACAAGCCGATAACTGAAGAACAATTTTATGATGCTGTAATGCAGATGCCCAATAATAAAGCTCTCGGTCCAGATGGCTTTCCTGCAGAATTCTATAAACATTTTTGGCACATTATATCCCCTCAATTTTTAAAAATGACAGATATACAGAACAACTCAAAAATTCCACCTTATATTAACACAGCCCTCATCTCCGTACTGCTTAAGCCTGGCAAAGACCCAACACTTCCCTCTAGCTATCAGTCCATATCACTTATTAACACCAATATCAAAATAATTAGGAAAGCAACCCGATCGAAACAGTTATGCCATTAATTATTCACCCAGACCAGACAGGTTTTATTAAAGGACGGCACTCTTCTGATAATTTGCGCAGACTATTCAATCTGATTTCCATCAGCCAACAGCACAATTTAGATGTCATAATTACCTCATTAGATGCAGGAAAAGCATTTGATAGAGTGAACTGGAAATTTCTTTTTACTACACTGCAGAAATTTGGCTTTGGGAAATCAATCATCCAGTGGATCAGGACATTATATACATCATCCATGGCTACAGTCACTACTAATGGGCTCACCTCCCAGAGTTTCACACTGCAAAGGGGCACTAGACAAGAATGTTCAATGTCTCCATCTTTATTCTTAATTTTTATAGAACCATTAGTAGCAGCATTCAGACAAAATAGAAACACCAAAGGCATAATGATGTATTGTTATACCTACAGGATCCATGTAACTCTCTACAAGAGACAATAACACTCATGAATACATTCTCCAAAATATCTAGCTATTCAATAAACTGGAACAAATCTACAATTCTGCCAATCTATAAAGGTGGTCGTAATGGTCTACTCCAAACCCTATTCCCTGCCTTCACCAACATTAAATACCTAGGCATCACTATATCCTCCGAACTCTCAGAGTTGTTTGTTGCATGTTTCTGCAATGCTGTTATATCCACAACTCTGAGGGCCTGATGGAAAATGCTGAACATTACCAACTACAGCTTAGCACCACGTAAATACACTCCAATTTGGCACAATCCCAGCTTCCTGCTTAATAACTCACCATTAAACTTCACTACATGGATAAAGAAAGGGATCACACATCTGCATCATGTTTTTAAGGATGACATCTTTATCTCGTTCGAAGATTTGGTCCAGATGTTCAATATCAGGAAAGATCAATACTTACAATATTTTCAACTCAAATCTGTATTGAAGTCTAAAATAAATATTACAAATAACCATCTTCACCCAAACTAATTGAAGTCATTAGTGAAACAAAAACTTATAAGAAATTGCTTTCGAAATTCTATAAACTTCTTGCTAATCTGTATAGTACTATTGTACTTCCAACTTTAAAATGGGAAAAAGATCTAAGAATCTCTCCTGGCATTGACTTCTGGACTCAAATCTGCAAAACCACTTTTACAATGACATCTAATAGTAATCTCCAGCTGATTCAATATAAAGTAATTTACAGATCACATATTACACAGCATAAATTGTATAAAATGGGATATATGGGCCTAGACATATGTTCTTGTTGCACTCTATTTTCACACTCTATGGACATGTCCTTCTATACAACAATTCTGGCACTCTGGCATTGACTTTATATCCCTCACTCTGGGGTCTAGTACTCCGTTATCCCCTATGCTTTGTTTACTGGCAGACTACACCATTTGAACCCCCACAACCATCACACCACTTCTACACTCATTGCCCTCACTATAGCCAAAAAAATTATAATTATCCTTAAACACTGGAGGACCAGGAACTTCATAAACATTACACAGTGTAAAAAGCTATTTTTAACACATATATCACTGGAGAGATTAAGTGCTATAGAAATGATTCAAATGGCCATATTCAACAATTCATGGGAACCATTTATTAAAAATATTGACCCCTTAACACCGTAATCCACCCACCTCTTTCTAAGCCTGTTTATCAATCCTCTCATTTCAGTGAACACTTAAATATTTGCAATAGTTAGTTCGCATATACATAAAGTACACATATCAACTCACACCAATTTATACACACACACACACACACACACACACACACACACACACACACACACACACACATGTATAAACATGCACAAATATGACATGAATATGAAATATAAAATTCTGTTAAACCCTTTCCTACATGATTACACGTCTATCTACTCTTTCATCTCTGTCACACTGACTAACACACACACACACACACACACACACACACACACACACACACACACGCACACACACACACTTGCACCAACCACCTAACCCCAATCCTCTGTTGTTTATTATTTATATATATTATTATTATTATATATATCGTTAGCAATTCAACGCAGTTTAAACACAATACTTACATTTAAAGTGTCTCCTTAGCTGATGCCACCACATTCTTGAATCCTTGCCAGCATGCAATGAACCTCGGGATATGTTGGGTGGTGAAGGATCCACCTGTTGTATCCTTCATTGCCATGGAAAAGAAGGACACATTTCTCAGCCACATATGAAGGAGCCTTCGAAATGGGACAGCCTAGTCGCACCACTGTGATGCAATTGGCCTTCACCAGCAGCAGGGGTGGACGAAGTACACAAGTCATGTACTTGAGTTAAAGTAGAGATACCCAAGGTAAAATATTACTCCAGTAAAAGTAGAAGTCCTTACTCTAGACCTCAACTTGAGTAAAAGTACAAAAGTATTTGCCTTCAAATGTACTTAAGTATCAAAAGTAAAAGTACTAAAAGATTAATTATGACTCTGATGTCCTGTTATCATTTTTATAACAAGACTCGCTTCATGAACTCATTTTAGGTGAAAATACTCCAGTGTCTCTCTTGGTAAACCAGTCTTTTAATAGAATGTCATTAATTAGTGACGCTGACGTCTATTAAAATGATCATAAGCACAAAACACAGAATGCAAACAATTTCCATCAGGGAGAACCGAGTGGCTCTGAAATCACTTTTACAAACAAGCAAAGTTTCAGTTTAAGATTACTTTGTAAATTAGTTAGAAGTTGAATAAAAACTGTCTTTAAACTCAGGATCACAAATAATTTTTCCTTTACTATATTGATCTGTAGGTCTCTGTTCATAAACATAAACTAACTGAAACTAATTTATTATAAAATGAAAGTGTTTGTATGAATTCAGAAAAAAAAGAAACCTGCCAGTCACGACTGCATATGTGGACGTATTTCTATATTGTGGTCTATTTGCACAAAGTTAGGTTAGTTCATCATGTAGGTAGATGCTGCACTGATATTGAACTGTGTGCTGCACTGGGTTGGTATGACCAACAGGTCAAAACAAGCTCAGAACAAAGTGACCTCTGTGCCCTGATTGGTGTTCTTGCTTTGCACTTCTTTTGTTTTGACATGTTACGTTTTTATACACACATAAAACAAAAGGAACGACAGAATTCTCAAAATGTCGTGGAGTAAAAAGTAATATATTTGACTTTGAAATGTAGTGGAGTGAAAGTAAAAAGTTGCCTAAAATGGAAATACTTAAGTAAAGTACAGATACACAAAAAAACTACTTAAGTACAGCAACAAATTAAATTTACTTAGTTACTGTCCAACACTGACCAGCAACCTCTGAAGGATGCAGCCCCTGAATTGGGACACAGCTCATGTTACAAATGGCAAGCCTCTTGACCTTTATGTGACATCATATCCCGATCTGAGAGTGTGAGGTTGACAGTACAAATGTTAAAAAAACCCAATTTTATTAGCAGCTGATGCTGAATCATTTTTTCAATTAATTAAAAAATAAAAACAAACCAAAGTTTTGTAACACAAACAGGAATTCCGCCATAGAGCAGATTGTCTCATTTTAGTTCAGCCTTTGTGGGTCTACACAACCTTCATAAACTGTCCATCCATCCATCATCATCCGCTTATCCGAGTCTGGGTCGCAGGGGCAGCAGCCTAAGCAGAGAGGCCCAGGCCTCATCATTTTGAAAAGGGTTCTATATGGCACCAAAAACGTTGGCATCACAATCATATAAAACACATTCTCCATCAATCTGAAAAAGCATTTGACGATGCAAAGAACCCTTTAATTATGCAAAGAGTTCCTTAAGTGTTCATGGCCCTTTATAGAACCATTTTCTTTACTAAAGATCCCTCAGAGAACCATCACTTATAAGAATGAAACTTGCCTTCATCACAATAGAAGAACTCTTTTGGTGCTCTATAGAACCCTTTTTGAAATGGTTCTGTATAAAATCATATACAGAACATTCTCCCTCGGTCTGAAGAACCATTTAATGATGCAAAGAACCCATTAATAATGCAAAAAGTTCTTTGTGTGTTCATGGTTCTTTATGAACCATTTTCTTAGCTAAAGAAGCCTTGAAGAGCCATCATTTTTAAGAGTGAAGCTTTACATTGACCCAATAGGAGAACTCTTCCAAATGGTTCTATATAGAACCATCTACAGCACATTCTCCATCAATCTGAAGAATTATGCTTAATTATGCAGATAAACCTTTAATCATGCAAATGGTTCTTTGAGTGTTCATGCTTCTCTATAGAGCCATTTAATTTACTAAAGAACCCTCAAAGAACCATTGCAACATCACAACAGGAACCCGTGTCCCCACAGGAAAGTGTTTTTTTTATGTAATTTCATTTAGAAACACTTGAGCCTCGTCCGACATAAATTAATCAAAAGATTGCCTCCAACCAATCAGATGATCAAAGCAAGTAACAAATCATATTTACCCTGTCTGATCCAATCAGAACAACCCAACCGCATCAGCAGTTTATTCAAGAGTTTGAATTGAATATGTATTTATTGAATAATGTAAATGATAAAACAATCCAGGACACAATGCTCCTGAACACTATTCACAGAAAACTAGTCATCGCAGATCAAAGAAAACCTTCAAATCAGCGCAGAAAACAGCATCAAAACGGCAAAGACTGGCAAACGTACTCGGACAAACTTTCCAAACTGTCCTTTATAGGCTTTCCAATACCTAGATAATCCTGTTCAAATGAACATTACGGCTTGATTCTTATTCTCCTTCACTCCACATGCCAATCGTCTTGAACTGTGCCAATTTTTGTAATTGACTTCAACTTAAAAGGGTGAATTTAATATTTCTGTGAGATGAAATATGCAAATACGAGAACCACTTATGATTGTGTGCTTTTTTTGAATAAATCAAAGAGCTTAATTTTTTCCTCCCTCTCTCTCTCTGTCTCTCTCTCTCTCTGTGTTGCCACTCAAAAGTGAAATTAAGGCATTTATACGCTCCCTCGCTAAAGTTCACTTTGCTTAATTTGTTAGAATCCCAGTTGCGTGGGAACATTATCAGAGATGAGATACGCTACTCATCCAAAAAGTTGTTTATTTCTATCTATTTATTTCTTTCCCATCTAAAACCTTTGAACTGACACGCAATTACATCTGTGCGCTGAGACACATGCCCTGTATTTGCTCATCCAAATAAAAGTAGTTATTTCATGTCGTGGGAAACTTCCAGGCTTTCACTGGGCGCGGAATCGAGGTGGAGCTCAAACGTTGGAAGCAGAAACACAAAGAGTTGCCTGGTTTTTTGCCATGCTTTGTTGTGTTTCATTGTGTTTGTCTCCTATTGCAGTTAATAGTTTCACAGAAATTAATTCCTCATTGTTACACTTTCAAATGATGCACTGAATTTGAATTGCATTAGTTTAAAAATGTACATGAATCGACAAAGCACTTTATTAGGAACACTATGTGATTCTATTCTACTAAAACACTAATACCGGTACAGCCTCTGAAAACAGTCTCAATTCTTCATGGCATGGATTCCGCAAGATGTTGGAAACCTTTGAGATTCTGCTCCATGTTGACTTGATTGCATCACACAGCTCCTGCAGATTTTTCAGCTGCACTTTCATGCTGTGAATCTCTCATTCTACCACATCCCAAAGGTGTTCTACTGGACTCACTGAAGCATTATTTATTGTTTATGGGTTTATCGTGTACAGGATGATGATGCAGAAATTCACACATAGTTAGAGGAAATCAACTAAATCAGCAGACTGTGCTGTTTCTACAGCACAATAAACAACACCTTGCCCCACTACTGGGACAAGATGCACCCCATCTGCAGTAAGAAACCACCTTCATGAACATTGCATTAGTTTGCCATCACAGAACGTATAATTTACATGTCAGATCACATGTCCAGCATTTTTTAAAAACATCTTCTGCAGAGAAATCATCATCATTATCATCGTCATCATCATCGTCATCATTACTCATGTATGTAGGATACGATTTGGAACAATTTAAAACATGTTTTAAACACCTTTTAATTTAATTATTTTTTTTTTACCAAAGAGGAAAACAGCTTAGAGTCAGAGCCCTTAGAAATTCATTCATTTCACTCATATTTCACTCATATTTCACTCAATAAAATATTTTTAAATCACATTATCTCTGGAAAAATACTTAAAGGGAGATTCCACCCATTTTCTAAATGTCTGAAGAACTGCATGGTCATTCACAGAGATTTCTTTACAGTGGTGGTGATAAGAACCAGGGGTCACCATGAATACAAAACAAATATAGAGCCATATTATTTACTATCCAAAACCACCAGTGAACCTACACATGCCTTCTGAGTCTTCATATGGAATGTTGGTGATGGCAAAAAAGTAGAAAATCTGAAATAAGCTTTCTTTGAGGAGTATTTTAGGTGCATTAAACTCTTCAGATGTCTGGTTCCTATCACCGCCACTGTGAAAAATTATGACTCTAAGTATCTCTAGAACTGAGCATTTCTCACCAAACCACTCTGAATGAGTCCGTTAACATCTTAACCATTTAATTATGCGTTTTAAGTAGTCAGTAGAAACTTTAAATAATCATTGAATTTTCTCTTTAAACTAACTTATAACGTGAAAACGTCTTTTTATGGACTGTATTGAATTAGTTCATGTCTGTTCTTCTTAATGTGCAAGCGAGACGTACTTAACTACATAAAAAGACTTTTACCTGACATGGCACTCTACTGGCTCACTTAGACATCAAAGAAGCTGCTTAAACTAACTTTCTACCCAAAGTTCATGATATTCCTTTAACCTCTACATGCAGGTCCCGCAGTGGTGGGGATGCTAGCATGAAATAATACTTCAAATAGAATCAAAGATATTATCACTAGGGTGTGCATATCCATATTCTGCAGAGTAAATATTATCAGCATGCTACATCTGAGCTTTCCACGCGCTACTGTGTTATCTTCTCATGCATGAAAGGCACCTCACACTGCTGCTGTTAAGTAAGGCATACATTTAAAACAGAATTTATATCATATTTGGCTTGTTTTTGATATCAGAAACATTTATTCTGTCAGAGTTTCGAAAAGAGATAAATGAGCACATTCATTTTGAGATTTTAGGAAAGTTTGTGATCAAAAATCTTTACAATTTAATTGAGAGATCGTATCTTTACATGTTAGTGTGAGAGAGATACAAGTTCCACTGATGTTGTTTTCAAATTTCTGCTTAATCAAACGCTTGAGATGTAAACAGAGTCATTCAGAATGGTTTGTTGTGAAATGCTCCGTTCTAGAGAAACTTACAGTGTCAGAACTGTTCTCAGTGGTGGAGAAAGGAGCCAGACGTCACGTGGATAGAATTGGGGTGAAAACTGGATTAATCCCCCCAAAAAAGTTTAAATATGCATTTTGCATGCGTGTGAAATGTAGCTAGCTATAGTGAGCAAGATGACAATCCATAAAAGAGCTCACTTATGGGTGGAGCCTGGACAGATCCACTGAAACCAAACCTACTGAGCTCCTCTACTTCTCTGCTTTTCCCGCACGTCCCTCCAGCCTGTGCCACACCACTCCACCTCCTCCTCCTCTTTCTTGTCTCTCTACTCAACCTCCACTCCTCTCCTCCCTGTCCATCTCCAGATGTTCCAGCTCCCTCTCAGCAGCATTTTCCTCATTCTCCACAGTGTCCGTCATGTTTTGATGTCCACTCTGCTCTCCTCTCTCTGGCCTCCATGGAGTGACCTTCATCTCTCAGGGTTCTCGGTGACAGTCTGTAGAGGAACACACACACGGCCTCTGGCCTCCTCTCTGGATCAGAGTGGACGAAACCCCACCGACCGCTGCAACCAATCAGCACCTGCGCCTGCCGTGACCACAGGAGGAGCCGCCGCCCCTAATCTCTTAATACTTCACTTCACCGCCTTCTCCAAGGTGACCCGCACCACCCACCGGACCAAGTGCAAAGTTTTGTAACTGTTTTATGTAGATGACAAAATATAGGTCTGAACTAGATGTGTCACTTTTTAGTGCTGTACCACAACACTGAACATGTTGAATAAAGACAATATTAAATGGAGCTAGTCAGTGCAGCATTATAAATGCCAAGTTGGACTCAAGAAGAAGGCCTTAAAAAATGTGTGAAACAATGCAAATCAAAGCATGTATGTGGGACTTCATTTACACGGGTTGTTTTTAATCACTAATGTAAATGCTATGCAGTCTTGTTAAAGCTAATTTTCGAAGCTGACTGTCAACTGTTGAGCTAAGAAAATTTAACTTGGACTTCAGGAAGCGCAACCATCTAAATCTTGACCCTATTGACAAGAGCTCACAAGCTTGAGCTTGCTCCCAAACATTTCACTTATATAACTAATCTTAACACTGTTCTGTGGTAACATTCAGATGTCATATTAAATTGAGTGAGCAAGTATGGTATTCTGTGTGAAGTTTAGTGTACCTCTGTGCCTGTTAGCCTTTTCTAGATCACTGTATTGCTATGGGCACACTTCCATGTTCCTTTCACACTGGGACAGTAAAGAGTTAATAGTATTCCTGTGCGTTTGGTCTTACACAAAGGTTAATCCAAAACTTTTTTCATCTTTAGGAGTGAAATACAAACAGCTCCACCAGATGATCAGGATAGCGTAAGGTCTAATCCCATTTCACGCCTCACCCCTATCACTTAGCCCTTATTTTTGCACAGCCAAAGAAACTCACAATTGTGAATATTTTCTCCATTAAAAATGACAAAAACCAATGTATTATCTCAGTTTAATGGTTCAATGTATTATTGTCCTTTTCTTCATAACAACCACAAAAAATCACTAGTAGTATGCTGATGTCTCAGAAGCTAGCTTGCTGACTTACCTGTTCCACCTTAAATGGTAGAACTGCTGCACCATTTAAGGTGGAACGGGAAAATGAGAAATGCTAAACAAACAGTGGATTCAGAATGAAGACTGGCAAACTTACACTTTAATAAGTGAACAAATATAATTAGTGTAAGGCGCTAAAGAGAGAGGGGAGTGATCACATGTGTACTCTGTTTAGTTTGTGGATTTAATCTTTTGTGTGTGTGCTTTTGTTTTAGGTATTTTACCAGCACTTTGTTTACAAGACTGTGTCTCTTGTGTTAAGGGAAGTGCTTTAGTTTTGGTGTTTTACCTGCATACTTTTACTTTTGTTTTCCAAGAGATTGTTTGATTTTTTGTACCACTTGGGGTTTCAAACTTGTAAGGGGGTGCCTATATATTCTCACCACATAGAAGTCTACTCTTTCTAGTTCCTCAGGTCAAAGGGCACCAGCTCATGTACTTCTGATTAGTGGCCAGAAATGTGTAGCATAGCTGGCTTTGTTTATTTTTGTAGTTTAACTTTTTATGTATGTTTTGTTTCAGTGAAGGCAAGCATGTTGATTTTTTTATTATTTTCCTTGGTTACATCCACAGTTTGATTCTTCCAGTGTTGTGCTAGATATTATAGCCCACTTATTTATTGTGGTTCAGTTTAATAACATAGCTTTAAAAGCTCTATTGATCTGTTCTTCAAGCTTTTAGCCCATCGTCTGCAGTTTGATGTTTTAATGCCTCATGTTACTGATTCCACAGTGCCCTAGACATAACATGACGTAACGTGCGCCATGCTGTAAGTTTGTTTGATGGTAGACTTTTAATCGACTCATCTGCAATTTCATGAGAATTTGCCTTTTTCTGTTGAATAAATAAGCCTCTCTAGTGGCCAAACAACCTAGAACCTGAGATTGAGATAAAGATTTCCTGTCAACCCAATGAGGTCAATGTTTTGTCCAAAAAAACACAGCTGAAAATGACTCAAAATTTCTCAATTTCACTCTATCAGTCTGCCTGCTTTCTTCTGAGGTCATGTTAGCATTCACAAATGTTTTTGTGAAAAACTAAACAGCAAAATCATGTTGGTCATTGGTGCTTAAATAAAAAAAATGTTTATTTAACATGCAGCAACAGATTTAGTCTAATCAAAAGAACATTATTATTTCATGATAGTGTTACTATAATATACAGTATTTTTAACAATATGGTATGTTGTGCTGTTTATACAACTGAACTATATAGCTCTATACAAATATATCTACTGCAGACTCACTAATTGCAAATACACTAGTCACAAAAAGTTAGGGATATTTGGCTTTCGGGTGAAATTTCAGGATGAACCTAAAATGCACTCTAACCTTTACAGGTGAACTTAATGTGACCTTCTCTAAACTTTTGAATGCGCATGTCCAGCTGTTCAATGTTTTGAGTTATTGAGATATTGACATTTTTTGTTGGGTTAAAGTTACACCCACCACTGGTGGCTTTTGGTTCAATAAATTGTTTGAGATGAGGAAATCACCATTGCATGCTTCTACTTAAATGCTCTTCTTTCATGATATAATATCACTAGCATGAACTTTTTCCATAAATTTCACCTGAAAGCCAAATATCCCTAACTTGTAGTGTATGTACTGTTGGTAGTGTATGTAAATGTGTACAACTATATGTATCATAGCTTTTCATAACCTATACTACTGCTATATATTTATTTGTAGCAGTAGTATAGGTTATGAAAAGGTATATTATATAGGCACCCTGAATGAGCTGTTTTTTATTTATTTTAAGTATACACACACACACACACACACACACACATACATGCACACACACATATATACATATATTTATTTAAAGTATATATTTTAAAGTATATATACTTTAAATAAATAAACAATGTGATTTGACCAGGGTGCCTAAACCTTTGCAAATGATTGTATATATGGACTTAAGGGAGCACAGACTCTTTATTAGGAATGATACAACTGAGGGAAGAGTGCAATGAGTCTATACAAGGGATACTTGCTGAGAAGTCTTATAGCATGCAGAATTGTACCCGGATATTACTGGAAATAAACTGAGAAAGGCAAGCTGAGAAAGAAAACTGAACCCAAAATTAACTGCTCAACATCTCTTGTATGAATGCCAGAATGTCAAAGCTCACAGCTCATTTAATTTTATCCTGGCCCTTATTATGACTTTAACAGAGTTTGCCTGCTGCTGACCAATCAAAAATGACCCTATATTAGAGCTATCTGCCAACATGTGCATTCATTACCAGCAGGAATCACCACCCAAGGAATTCACACTGAGCAGAACATGCCTTTGATATGCAGACATAGGCAACAGCTGTCTGCGTCACTGTGGTAGGTATACAGCTAGCTCCTGAAGTTCAGGAATTAACATGATTCAGCCAACAAACCATGGAATGCTAAAACACTATTAGGGTTTAGTCTGCGTTGAAATTTTTTTTTGTGCAAACTCAATTTGGACCCAACTCTTCACGTTTGGATGGATTCAGCTTCCCATATATGTTAAGGCTCAGATTCAGTTTAAATTTCTTGTTCAGGTTGATCATATCACATTATTTTTTTTTTTGCTTAAGTTTCTCATTCAGCCTATTTTTTGTTGAAAAAGGCTATAGTTGAGTTCAGACAGAATTTTGTTGGCTACAGTCGGGTTCAGACAGAATTTTGTCGGCTACTGTTGAGTTCAGACAAAATTTTGTCGGGTTCAGACAGAATTTTCTTGGCTACAGTCGGGTTCAGAGAGAATCAGTTGGATTTAGACAGAATTTTGTTAGCTACAGTTGGGTTCAGACAGAATTTTATCGGCTATATTCAGGTTCAGACAGAATTTTGTCAGGCTACGTTCAGATCAGACATAATTTTGCAGGCTACAATTGGGATTAGACAGAATTTTGTTGGGCTACCATCCAGAATTTCACTGCATTTGTAAACTTGGCGCTGTGCGTCAGGTCAGATTCAGAATGAATGCACCTGAATTCGGTAACTAAGATTCTAGCAGAGACACTGGACTGACTTCTTTTGGTATGCTCTGTGGTTTTTGAGTTTGAGTTTGCAATTTGACACTTTTCCCATCTACATTTACTTCACATGCAGGAGACTCACCTGAACTTCCTCATTTCCCCACAGGCTTGTGGAAATTACTTTAGAGAGAAGGTGATGGTTGGTGTAGCTAACCCTTTCCTCCTCTGGTCTTCAGTGTTATCTTTCGATGGCCAAGCACGATCACAACTTCATAAATGTGACCCAGTTGAGAACACATTAAAAATGGAACTAGCTCCAAAGCCAAAGTACAGTATGAGTCATCTGTACTCAAATAACTGCCCTATATCCTGTTTCTCCTTACTTTGTGGTTTGAATGACACACAGATCGATGCAAGAAACGTCTATCCGCTCTTGCATACAGGTGGAGAGAAAAAAACAAATCAATAAAAGAAGCTCATAGCTGTTCAAAGTTGGTGAATGCATCTGTGATTCATTTTCCAGAGATTAAATCCCACTTCTGCGTCTGTTCTCTTTTCAGGGCTGTTGATGTTTTTTTTTTTTCCTGTAATGTCTGAGGGAGTTTTATTTGCGGCCAGAGTCTCTGCTTACTCATTCAGTGGACCAACTGGATTCAAAAAGAAATTAGAAATGAGAGAAACAGGAAGTCTTTCATCTTTACACCCACTCGTACAGAAAAAGGCATTAGAAGAAGCAAAATGGGATTTATTGAATAGAGCTTACAGATATGTTATATCTAATATACGATCCACTGATGAAGCATTGACAATGTGTCTTTATAAGATGTATTTATATGTTCCATAAGAAAACTCCATTTGTTGACTACTGACGTCCAAATATAACATGTGACAACAATCACATTTAACTGTTTTTGCTGTACAGTTGTCGGGCCACTAGTGGCCAGCAGACAGCAACATTTAAAGTGTGTCTGACAATATAGTGGCTTATGTGTTGATGAGTACAACTTTCATAATAGATTTTGGGTAAGATTTGTAATTTTTCCACGAGTACTAGGCAGAAGTCTTTCTTAACTCCTTTAAATTCAAAAATGATTTTTACACTTAGAAGCTGACAAGACACACCAAGCAGTCTAACTCTTCTTAGTTAGTTACAGCACCATTTCCAAAAAAGTTGGGACGCTGTGCAGAATGTAAATAAAAAATGCATTGATGCCCAAAACAAGTAAACCATATTTATAAATACAACACAACAAATCAAATGTTGAAACTAAGAAATTTTATTGATTTTTGTAAAATATATACCAATTTTGAATTTAGTGCCAAAAAAATGTTCCAAAAAAGTTGGAACAGGGCCATGTTTACTACTGTGTTTCATCACCTCTTCTTTTAACAACACTTTGTAAGCATTTGGGAACTGAGGAGACACTGCTGTAGTTGCTGTAATGTGCATTGTTTTCCTGTTCTTGTTCGATATAGGATTTCACGGCCTCCTTTCTTTCTTTAATTTCATTTGTGTTGTTTGGGGGCAGTCGTGGGCTGGAGGTTGGGGAACTGGCCCTGTGACCAGAAGGTTGCAGGTTCAATCCCCAGTGCTGACAGTCCATGACTGAGGTGTCCTTGAGCAAGACACCTAACCCCCAATTGCTCCCCGGGCGCCATGGATAGGGCTGCCCACTGCTCAGGGCAGGTGTGCTCACTGCCTCCTAGTGTGTGTGTGTGTGTGTGTGTCTATTCACTAGTGTATATGTGGTGTTTCACTTCACGGATGGGTTAAATGTGGAGGTGGAATTTCCCCGTTTGTGGGATTAATAAAGTATGACGTAACTATGCGTAAAATGTAATATATGGAGAACGTGGTTTGTCATTGCCTTGCTAAAATAAGTAAGGTCTTTCCTCAGTGTTTTATAGATCTAACTTGCATTTATGGATGCATTGATAAACTGCTTTCACAGACAGTGGTTTTCAGAAGTGTTCCTGATTTCCAGTGATGCAGTGATTTCCACTAGAGAATCATATTTGTCTTTAGTGCAGTGCCATCGGATCATATCGAGAAAATACTGGTTTTCGGCCATGTCCCTTGCAAACAGATATTTCTCCAGATTCTCTGAATCTTTTAATGACATTATGTACTGTAGATGATGAAAAGCATAAGTTCTTTGCTATTTTACATTTATAAACATTATTCTTTAATTGTTGTACTATTTGCCCACACAGTCTTTCACAGAGTGGTGAATCCTTCCTCATCTTTACTAATTTCTTAGTTTCAACATTTGATATGTTGTCTTTGTACTATTTTCAATTAAATATAAATTTCAAATGATTTGTATATTATTTCGTTGTGTTTTTATTTACATTTTGCACAGTGTCCCAACCTTTTTAGAAATGGGGTTGTAATTAAAATATATGATTTAGGCAGAAAAAAGTTGGTTTTACCTCAATAGTGCAGTTTCTTTTGCGTCTGCTTGTTTGTTCAAGTTCCATATTAAAGAAATTCCAGTTCAATGTGGATGAATCCAAGATGGCTGAAAGCAATCTCCAATCATGTCCACAAATTCAGAGCTCTTGGGAGAAAGATAGCGGTAAATTACTAGAGCAGTCATATAATAATCTGCTGAACAAACAGAAATATAATTTGGTTATCTTAAAGAATTCAATATTTTGTACTATGTTCTCAAAGAACATTCTCCTGAGAAGCAGACTTTCTTTTTCCCACCCATTTGCCTGCCTACACAAAACACAACTGAGATCCCCCAGGATTTACTGTGAAAATATTATTCCAACAGTGGAACATCTATCACTTATTAATAATAAATGTACACAGAGGATTCAAAAATAACATTCCCCTCCCTATGTTCAAATTTGTCTCTTATGGGAGGTCTGAGACCACCAGGACTGAGGGACAGATGTACACACACATTCTGAATTACAATTGTAGTAGGCCTTATGTGAACTTTAATAACATGGCAGAACACAATTTCAGTTGTCCAATATAACACGCCCTCGCCCACTTCAACTCACACTCAGAAAATGCTCCAGTGGCCATTAACAATCCAAGCAGACAAAGGCTTGCAGTGGATTTCTCAATCTGAGAGGTTTGAACATAATGTAGATACATTTAGTGAATAATTGCTTTGTATGGCTATAAGCTTTGGTTGTGCATATTGCCTTTCTTTTTATGGGTGCAAGCTGAGTAGCATTTAGCTAGCTAGCAAGCTAGCAGCGTAACGTTGTGAAGTTGATTCAGCATTACAACAGATGGAGCAGTAAACCTAAATAAACCTAATTTGAATGCAACACATAAAATGTTATACCTTGCCAGTATTTTTCACTATGGTTTACAACCCGCTTCGCCCGCCATCATTTTCAGATAGGAAAAGTTTAAATGCATCAGATTTAGATGATGACAAGCTTAACTTGAGCTAATACAATGAAAAAATGTCCCTTAAGATAGCATTCAGCAAATGGCAAGGCAAAGGTGATGAGGACACTGAAACAAGTGGATAGCATACAAACTAAATAATGTATAGCAGTTGTGTGCCCACTTTATGTAGCAATGCTTTAAAGTGTATTGATGTGTTACCACAAGAAGCACAAAAAAGGTGAGGCAGTGCTAAGCAGTGTCCCTGACTCAAGGACTGAGGAAATTAAACAAGTTGTATAGCAAGAAAACAGAGAATTTCATGAGAAATAGAGTTTTGTACTGTGAATGTAGCCATTATATATAGTGCTGTGCAAAGGTCAGAGACAGCCCTTTATTTATTTAATTTCCAGTCAAAACAGCCTTTAAGTACAAGTTATTTATTTTTCAAGAGATTTTCTGATGAGATGACATATACAGTACCATAATCCACCAGCATATAGAAAGAGAAAGTCAAAGGTAAAAAAAAACCCAGTGGAGTTCAAAAATGATTAAAAGCTAAAGAGAAAACAAGATTCCTAACAACCACCTGGAAGACTTGGTAGACACCATTTAAAGCTTTCATCTTTGAGAGAGGGGAGAAAATCAAGCTGCTTCAGATCTGAAAACATCCACAGGGGTTTCTACCCATCCTTCCACTGTGAGAAGACAACTTAGCACTGTGTGTCTGAAAGGGTGTGTAGCTGTCAAGAAGAACCTTACAGAGAAAGGGATACATCAAACAAAGAAGCTGAACAATGGACTGATGACCCTGGAGTCCAGACCTCAATATGACTGAATGCATACAATTAAATGGCCTAGCAACATCTTAGCTGCCATTTAGGATAACACAGTAAAAGCCTAGCAACATTAGCAACTAGCAGCCTCCTTAAATAACATACACGAATAGCATTCACAACAAAAATATTCACTTGTCTGCCTTCACATGCATATGAACTTGAGTGACATCCCATTCTTAATCCATAGGGTTGAATATGATGTCGGCCCACCCTGCTTCTGGGAAGGCTTTCCACAAGGTTTAAGAGTATGTTTATGGGAATTCTTGACCATTCTTCCAGAAGCGCATTTGTGAGGTCAGACATTGATATTGGACGAGAAGGCCGGTCAAGTTCTTCCACACCAGACTCGCTCATCCATGTCTTTATGGACCTTGCTTTGTGCACTGGTGTGCAGTCATGTTGGAACAGGTCCGTCCCCAGACTGTTCTCACATAGTTGGCAGCATGAAATTGTCCAAAATCTTTTGGTCTGCTAAAGAGTTCCTTTTACTGGAATTATTAAGGGGCCAAGGAACAACCCCACACCATAATCCCCCCTCACCCAAACACACTTGGTACAATGTAGTGAAGACAAATATTGTTCTCCTGGCAGTCACCAAACCTTGACTCAACAGATTGCCAGATGGAGAAGTGGACTCTAGAGTCCAGTGGCGGCGCTTTACACCACTGCATTTGATGCTTTACATTGCACTTGGTGATTTAAGGCTTGGATGCAGCTGCTCGGCCATGGAAACTCATTCCATGAAGCTCTCTATGCTGTTCTTGAGCTAATTTGAAGGCCACATGGAAGTGATTGGAACATCTGAATTCAATTATTTGGATGGGTGACTGAATACTTTTGGCAGTATAGCGTAGCAATTGCATAGTATCACCTTAGCAACAATTTAGGATACCATAGCAAAAGCCTAACAACACATTAATGACCACTTAGAATAACATAGAAACAACCAGCTTCACTTTAGCAAACATGTTAGATAACAATGCAATGGCCTAGCAACACCATGGTGACCACCTGGGATAACAAAAAAAGAGTCTTTACATTGGCAACCACCTTAGATAACATTGTAAGGATCTAGTAACACATTAGCAAGTAACCTTAGTAACCACCTGGAATAACACAGTAAGAGCCTATACCTATGTAACCACCTTAGATAACTTAGCATTAAGTAACCTTATTGACCACCTGAAAAAAAAAACAAAAAAAAACAAACAAACAAAAAAAACAGACTTTACCTTAACAACCACCTTAGATAACATTGCAATGGCTTAGTAACACCTTAGCAACCAACTTAGATAACATAGCATTGGTCTAACAAAACATTCATGACAATCCATCCATCCATCCATCATCTTCCGCTTCTCCGGGGTTCGGGTCGCGGGGGCAGCATCCTAAGCAATGAGGCCCAGACCTCCCTTTCCCCAGCCACTTCCACTAGCTCTTTCCGGGGGGGGGATTCCGAGGTGCTCCCAGGCCAGCTGGGCAATATAGTCACGCCAGCGTGTCCTGGGTCTTCCCCGGGTGGACTTGCCTGTGACACCTCACGATGGGGGCGTCCAGGAGGCATCCTAACCAGATGCCCAAACCATCTCAACTGGCTCCTCTCGACGTGAAGAAGCAGAGGCTCTACTCTGAGTCCCTCCCGGATGACCGAACATCTCACCCTATCTCTAAGGGAGAGTCCAGACACCCGGCGGAGGAAACTCATTTCGGCCGCTTGTATTCATGATCTTATTCTTTTGGTCATTACCCAAAGCTCATGACCATAGGTGAGGGTGGGAACATAGATCGACCAGTAAATTGAGAGCTTTGCCTTGTGGCTCAGCTCTTTCTTTACCACAACAGACAGGTAAAGAGCCCCCATCACTGCTGACCTAGCACCAATCCGCCTGTCAATCTTCCGCTCCCTTCTACCATCACTCTTGCACAAGACCCCGAGATACTTAAACTCCTCCACTTGAGGCAAGAGCTTATCCCCGACCCAGAGAGGGCTCTCCACCCTTTTCCACCTGAGAACCATGGTCTCGGATTTATAGGTACTTATTCTCATCCCGGCCGCTTCACACTCGGCTGCAAACCGATCCAGTGAAAGATGAAGTTCACGGCCTGATGTCCCCAATAGGACCACATCATCTGCAAAAAGCAGCAATGTGACACCCTCCGTCCCCTGACTGCGCCTAGAAATTCTATCCATAAAAATTATGAATAGAATCGGTGACAAAGGGCAGCCTTGACGGAGTCCAACTCTCACTGGGAATGAGTCTGACTTACTGCCGGCTATGCGAACCAAGCTCCTGCTTTGTTTGTACAGGGCTTAAATGGCTCGCAGCAAAGAGCCGTGTCTACCCGTACTCCCAAAGCACCTCCCACAGAATACCCCAGGGAACACAGTCGAATGCCTTCTCGAAATCCACAAAGCACATGTGGACTGGTTGGGCAAACTCCCATGAACCCTCTAGGATCCTGGAGAGGGTGAAGAGTTGGTCCAGTGTTCCACGACCAGGGCGGAACCCGCACTGCTCCTCCTGAATCCGAGGTTCGACTATAAGCCGGACTCTCTTCTCCAGTACCCCTGCATAGACCTTACCAGGGAGGCTGAGGAGTGTGATTCCCCTGTAGTTGGAACACACCCTCCGGTCCCCTTTTTTAAAAAGAGTCACCACCACCCCAGTCTGCCAATCCAGTGCCACCGCCCCCGATGTCCACGCAATGTTGAAAAGGCGTGTCAGCCAAGACAGCCCCACAACATCCAGAGCCTTGAGGAACTCGGGAACGGATCTTCATCCACCCCGGAGCCTTGCCACCAAGGAGCTTTTTAACTACCTTAATGACTTCGGCCTCAGTAATGGATGAGCCTATTCCCGTGTCTCCAGACTCTGCCTCCTCACTGGAGAACGTGTCGGTGGGATTGAGAAGGTCCTCAAAATATTCCTTCCACCGCCCAATGCTGCTCAGTCGAAGTCAGCAGCACACCATCTCCACTATATACAGTGCTAGTGGCACACTGCTTTTCCCCTTCTGAGTCGCCTGACGGTTTGCCAGAATTTTTTCGGAGCCAACTTAAAGTCACTTTCCAAGGCCTCACCAAACTCCTCCCCACACCCAGGTTTTTCGATTTGGTCTGTCGATACTGTCAGCTGCCTCTGGTGTCCCACAGGCCAACCATGCCCGATAGGACTCCTTCTTCAGCTTGACGGCGTCTCTCACCTGGGGTGTCCACCACCGGGTTCGAGGATTACCGCCCCGACAGGCACCAACTACATTGCGGCCACAGCTACAGTCAGCCGCTTCAACAATGGAGGAGCGGAACATGGCCTATTCTGAGTCAATGTCCCCCACCTCCCCTGATATCTGGTCAAAGTTCTGACAGAGGTTTGAGTTGAAGATCAATCTGACAGGTTCTTCTGCCAGACATTCCCAGCAAATCCTCACTATATGTTTGGGATTGCCAGGTCTGACTGGCATCTTCCCCACCACCTGATCCAACTCACCACCAGGTGGTGATCAGTTGACAGCTCAGCTCCTCTCTTTCCCCAAGTGTCCAAAACACATGGCCGCAAGTCCAATGACACGACTACAAAGTCAATCATTGAACTGCGGCCTAGGGTGTTCTGGTGCCATGTGCACTTATGGACATCATTGTGTTCAAACATGGTGTTCATTATGGACAAACTGTGGTTTGCACAGAAGTCCAAAAACTGAACACAACTCGGGTTCAGATCAAAGAGGCCACTCTTCCCAATCACACCCCTCCAGGTCACACTGTCTTTGCCCACATGAGCATTGAAATCCCCCAGTAGGACAATAGAGTCTCCAGGAGGAGCACTTTCAAGATGGCTGGGTACTCTGAACTGCTGTTCGGTGCATAAGCACAGACAGCAGTCAGGACCCGTTCCCCAACCCGAAGGCATAGGGAAGATACTCTCCACCTATGCCAATATACAGGCGCCGAGTCGAGGGGCTATGAGAAAGCCCACACCTGCCCGCCGCCGCTCACCATGGGCAACCCCAGAAAAGAATAAAGTCCAGCACCTCTCAAGGAGATTGGACCCAGAGCCCAAGCTGTGTATTAAGGTGAGCCCGACTATATCTATCGAGCCGGTATCTCTCAACCTCGCGCACCAACTCAGGCTCCTTCCCTGCCAGTAAAGTAACTTTCCTAGTTCCAAAAGCCAGTTTCAGCAACCGAGGATCAGAACGCCAAGGCCCACGCCTTCGGACACTGCCCGACCCACAGAGAACCAAACCCCTACTACTGCCCTTTCCATTGGTGGTGGGTCGATGGGAGGGGGGACTCATGTAACTCCTTCGGGCTGGGCCCGGCCGGGCACCATGAGTAAATGCTCGGCCACCAGACGTTTGCTGGTGAGCCCCTCCCCCAGGCCAGGCTCCAGGGTGGGGCCCCAGTAACCCTGTTCCGGGCAGGGTACACAAGTCTTGTTTTTTGATTATTTTCATAGGGGGAATTTTGGATCACACTTTGTCTGACCTGTCACCTAGGACAAGTTTGCCATGGGAGACCCTACCACGAGCTTTTGCTCAAGACAACACAGCTCCTAGGATCATTCAAGCATGCAAACCCCTCCACCATGATAAGGTGGTGATCCATGCGGAGGACATTCATGACCACCTGGCATTATAAAGAAACAGTCTATATCTTAGTGACCACCTGGAATAACACAGAAAGAGCTTATATCTTAGCAACCACTTTAGATAGCATAGCAATGGCCTAGAAACCCCTTAGTAACTGTCTGGGATTCCATAGCAACAGTTTTGTTGAGCCAACTTCAAAGTTCATTCACAAACTTTACCTGTCTATATGTCATCATTATTATAATTTTTACCACCTTAAAGACAGAATCATTGACCACACTTTAATATCAGTTAGGCCTTTGTGCATGTCTGTGACTGAGGATGCATTCATACTGTGACTGACCCACACATAAGACTGACCTGCAAGAGAGCTTATTAGGAAAGCAAAAGGCGAAGGTCATGCATCTTTTCCTATATGTTTAGTTGCACTACACCTCTGGTCGGGCGTTTGTAAGGCTTCTATCCTGATAGATACGAATGCTCTGCGACTGAGAAGCCGTGATAATAGCTCCTCGTTTTCTGATAAAACCCGCAGTGTCCCTTAGACTCTTCCTCTTCCCTTGCTGTGTGAAATCATGAGGCAGATAAAGACGAGCTGCAGTTATCTACTGGCCTGCTGGCTCTCCTCACACTTCTCAGCCAAGCTGTAGGAAAGCAACTCTTTATCTCCTTTCTTCTGAGTGCACAACCCCCCCACCAATCCCACTCCCTCATCACCACCCCCACCCTAAAGACAACTAATCTCTGCCCCGCAATTGTCAGCAGTTCATTAGGAGGACTTCCAGCTCTGCACGGGAGAAAAGGCAATTTAGCATTGGGGCTTCATGGAGCTGAAAATGGTGTTTTGCATGGCACTAATTGGCTTCACTTTGCAATGCTAATTATCTACACTCACACACACTCGCGCACTCACTCGCACACTCTCACATACACAAAGAAACAAATATTGATGAATCCTACATCTCCATAGATACTCACTTAATGCTATCAGTCAGATTAATTCACTTACTTGGACGGCTAATTTGTCAACAAAAAATCTCCAGATACAGAGCAAAATATAACAAATGTGATAATGTATGTGCAGACTGCGCCAACTGGGGAAAGATAAGAAAAAAATCACTTGCCAAAAGCATTTTATTATGACCTTGATGAAAATGACATTGAGGGAAATATAAAAGAGAAACAGTTTGTTTGATTTCCTAAAAAACATTTGAACTTAATTTTAACTAATCTGGGTCATACTTCATATTTTAGTGGTTCCTTACAGCTTACAGCCTTTTGTAACCATCATAATAAAGTGTTACCCAAAAATGAAACTTTCACAAGAAGTGAAGTAACTTATTATTGTTTTTTTTTAGCAATTACACATGCAGTTGCAATTAAACACTGGAATGGTATATCCTGAGGCATTACTGCACAATGTTTAACTACAAGTGCTAAAAAACAAAGACATTGTAATGATGTGTAGACCTCTTTGTGTTTGTTGTAGGAGTGTGTATTTTTTATGCTTCATTGACATGTTTTCAAAATTTGCATTATCCTATCACGTTTGTTATTTCTATTGTGGTTGATGCACAATGTTGAAGCTAACAGCCTGCAGGCTAAATCACATTTTATGATGTCACAATGTTGGATCATAATTTACATGGACCAGTATCCATGTAAATATTAGACAAAATTATTAGTATTAGACAAAATGCCACCTCTGAGTTTTTCACTCACAGCCTAATTGACTTACTTTTCTGTCTTTTGTTTCTTTTATTATAATATGGAGTGGCATACAGTGAGTAGGTTGCCAACCTTCTTAAGCCAGTGGACTTATAAATGCTTGCTATCTGGAGAGCAAGGCAATCTTCCAGGTCAACAAGCTAACAATAGCCCTACTGCGGCTATTCCTAATGAGGGATAGTAAGGTGATCCTCCAGATAAGATAGCTAAAGTTAGCCTTGCAACATCTTATCCTAACAGACAATAGAGTGATTCTCTAGATCAGCTTTAGCTAATGTTACCCCTACAACAACTATTCCTAATAAAAGAGAGCAGAGTGATTCTCCAGATCAGCTTGCTAACGTTAGCCCTACAACAACTATTCTAAAAGAAAGAGAGTAAAGTTTGCTTCAGATCAGCTAGCTAACATTCGGCCAAGAACAACTTTTCCTAATGAAAGAGAGCAGGGTGATTCTCCAGAATTGAGATAGGTAACATAGCCCTACAACAACTATTCTGAATGAAAGAGAGCAGACTGATTCTCCAGAACAGAGATAGGTAACATAGCCCTACAACAACTATTCTGAATGAAAGAGAGCAGAGTGTTTCTCCAGAACAGAGATAGGCGACGAAGGCCTACAACAACTATTCCTAATGAAAAAGAGCAGACTGATTCTCCAGAACAGAGATAGGTGATGTAGCTCTACGACAACTATTCCTAATGAAAGAGTGTAGAGTGATTCTCCAGAACTGACATAGGTAACGTAGCCCTTCAACTATTTTATAAGAAAGAAAGCAGAGTGATTCTCCTGGTCCGCTAGCTAGCATTCAGCCTTTAACCACTATTCCTAAAGAAAGAGAGCAGAGTGATTCTCCTGGTCCACTAGCTAGTGTTCAGCCTTTAACCACTATTCCTAAAGAAAGAGAGCAGTGTGATTCTCCTGGTCCGCTAGCTAGCGTTCAGCCTTTAACCACTATTCCTAAAGAAAGAGAGCAGAGTGATTCTCCTGGTCCACTAGCTAGCGTTCAGCCTTTAACCACTATTCCTAAAGAAAGAGAGCAGAGTGATTCTCCTGGTCCACTAGCTAGCGTTCAGCCTTTAACCACTATTCCTAAAGAAAGAGAGCAGAGTGATTCTCCTGGTCCACTAGCTAGCGTTCAGCCTTTAACCACTATTCCTAAAGAAAGAGAGCAGAGTGATCTCCTGGTCCACTAGCTAGCGTTCAGCCTTTAACCACTATTCCTAAAGAAAGAGAGCAGTGTGATTCTCCTGGTCCACTAGCTAGTGTTCAGCCTTTAACCACTATTCCTAAAGAAAGAGAGCAGAGTGATTCTCCTGGTCCACTAGCTAGCGTTCAGCCTTTAACCACTATTCCTAAAGAAAGAGAGCAGAGTGATTCTCCTGGTCCACTAGCTAGTGTTCAGCCTTTAACCACTATTCCTAAAGAAAGAGAGCAGTGTGATTCTCCTGGTCCACTAGCCAGTGTTCAGCCTTTAACCACTATTCCTAAAGAAAGAGAGCAGAGTGATTCTCCTGGTCCACTAGCTAGTGTTCAGCCTTTAACCACTATTCCTAAAGAAAGAGAGCAGTGTGATTCTCCTGGTCCACTAACTAGTGTTCAGCCTTTAACCACTATTCCTAAAGAAAGAGAGCAGAGTGATTCTCCTGGTCCACTAGCTAGCGTTCAGCCTTTAACCACTATTCCTAAAGAAAGAGAGCAGAGTGATTCTCCTGGTCCACTAGCTAGCGTTCAGCCTTTAACCACTATTCCTAAAGAAAGAGAGCAGTGTGATTCTCCTGGTCCACTAACTAGTGTTCAGCCTTTAACCACTATTCCTAAAGAAAGAGAGCAGTGTGATTCTCCTGGTCCACTAACTAGTGTTCAGCCTTTAACCACTATTCCTAAAGAAAGAGAGCAGAGTGATTCTCCTGGTCCACTAGCTAGTGTTCAGCCTTTAATCACTATTCCTAAAGAAAGAGAGCAGACTGATTCTCCTGGTCCACTAGCTAGTGTTCAGCCTTTAACCACTATTCCTAAAGAAAGAGAGCAGAGTGATTCTCCTGGTCCACTAGCTAGCGTTCAGCCTTTAACCACTATTCCTAAAGAAAAAGAGCAGAGTGATTCTCCTGGTCCACTAGCTAGTGTTCAGCCTTTAACCACTATTCCTAAAGAAAGAGAGCAGACTGATTCTCCTGGTCCACTAACTAGTGTTCAGCCTTTAACCACTATTCCTAAAGAAAGAGAGCAGAGTGATTCTCCTGGTCCACTAGCTAGCGTTCAGCCTTTAACCACTATTCCTAAAGAAAGAGAGCAGAGTGATTCTCCTGGTCCACTAACTAGTGTTCAGCCTTTAACCACTATTCCTAAAGAAAGGACTTATTCCAAGCACATTTGAGGCATCTCTATTGGTCCATTCATCACATTTTCACACAGGGTAAGGAACAGCTTCTATGTTCACTTGATGTACAAAAATAAAAATAAAAATGGATATTCTTTGTGTTTTTTAGACAGTGATGATGAATCTGCAGAAGAATGAGATTTTTCATAGAAGGTGAACACTGTTTGCCATTGTTATTCTACATGTACTCTTCCTCTCCGTCAAAGTAATCTGGGGATTTCTCATCAAATCGGAAGTGCCAGCCTGCACTAATAGATTTGTCGTTTGCCCAACTGGCTAGATCCATCTCTCCAGATGCTGGGATTTCTCAGCGGAGCTCTGAGGGGCTCTTGAGTGTTGAAAGCTGGGAGTGACAGGCTCCTTCACAACGCTGCCATCTTGCTGCTCTGCCTCTGAGGACGGCATTCATGGACTGGCCTCCTCACTGCTCATCCGAATGTGACTGAATTATGCATTCATAAGCCAATTAAGAGCTCTTGATGAGCCATTAATGGTGAATGATAAGACCTCTCTAATTCCCTGACAGAGGTTTTGTCACGGCTGATAAAAATCGTGAGGGTTTTTTTCCTTTTTCTCCATATTCTGCAGGATTAATTTGCGATATCTGGTGGATTTGTGAGTGATGTGAAACATTAACACATGAGTGTGTCTGAATCCCCTGTTTCTGCATTGTGGCCTTATCCATACTCATCCTCATTTCCATCACAGAGCTGTAACAACGTGATTGGAGGGGATGTCATACACATGTAAGGCTTTTTCACTAATCAAAAACTACTCCTATATAAAAGCCTATACCAAGGAAATAGCTACCCTGTACTTCCACTAACTGGCCACTTTATTAGAAACACCCACTTTGTATATCCACTCACTGCCCACTTTATTGGAAACACCTACCTTGTACTTCCACTCACTGGCTACTTTATTAGAAACATCCACCTTGTACTTCCACTAACTGGCCACTTTATTAGAAACACTGACCTTGTATTTCCACTCACTGGTCACTTCATTAGAAAAACCCACTTTGTATATCCACACACAGGCCACTTTATTAGAAACACACACCTTGTAATTCCATTCACTGGCCACTTTATTAGAAACACCTACCTTGTACTTCCACTCACTGGTCACTTTATTAGAACCACCCACCTTGTACTTCCACTCACTGGCCACTTTATTAGAAACACCCACCTTGTACTTCCATTCACTGGTTACTTTATTAGAAACATGACCTTGTGTTTTTACGCACTGGCCTCTTTAATAGAAACACCTACTTTGTACTTCCACACACTGGCTACAAGATGCCTACACACAGTACTGCGCATCAACAGATGAGCTACAGTCTCTAACTACACCAGCAAAGTATCAGCTAAATTCAGTAAAAAACTCTAGCTTCATTTTCCCCCACAGCTGTGATTATGTAAGTCATTATCATGTGTACATTTGGCACTAAGCTCTGTTATAACGCTGGACACAAGAAACACATTTGTGTTACCTTTTCACCTCATATCCCCTCCATAAATGTGCCAAAGGTCATCACGGTCAGGGGTCACAGATGTAGGGAATGCCCGTGTCTATTTCTAGAAGGAGGACAGGACGAGTAAGGCAGGTTATATATGAAGAATGTCCATTATGTACTACGAGTTCATTGAAAATGGAAGTGCAGGATGTCAATGCAGCAGTGAATAATTACAGGGAAACTTACTTAAAAGGAAAGCAAAATGTGCTGTGATGGTTCATCTGCAAGTGATTTTATCATTTATAGAAGGGAGAAGAAGAATAATGTAGGTCAGAGGTGAAAAGATAAATGGCTTTCAACTCAAATCCTTTTCTTCCTTTGGAATTCTTACTTTCAGTTAAAAACATAGCAACCAACAACATTATCACATCATATCAGTATCATAGCCATGAAGGTGCATTTTAGGATTCTGATTCAGATTATGGTACAAAAACTCTAAACACTAAACATAAATGCTATTTACCCTCTTATCCTACATATAAAACAATGCAGTAACAGAGATAATAATAAGCTAAATTTATACAAAATCATTTGTAGGGAATTCTCTAATGGGAGATGCCTGTCCAAAACCCTAACCTCTAAATTTACACTAAAATAATACATTTTCTTTCTATATTTTAATGCTTTTTTGTATTTAAAAGGTTTTGGCTTTTTTTAAAGACTGTTTTAGATTTTTTTTTAAGTGTCATTTAAAAAAACTCTTCAAAAAATGCTGTCTATATTTCATATCACTACTGAAACATGAGCTCCAATAAAAGATATGAGACTTAAAATAAATTTGACCATTTCACAACTATCAAATACAGACATGCAATCTTGCGAAAAGCAGTGAAAAATAGAACAAGTTCAGAAACAGCCCCCTTGTACAGGGTTTGGGGCTTGGAACATTTATCTCAGAAACCTTCAGAGACTTTTAGTGGTTTTAAAATTTGAAAATTAGGCATTATGCTGCAATCATATAGGGAAACAATATAATTGCTGTAGAACAAAGGGGACCATCCCTGGTCCTGAAGATCCACCACCTGGAGAGTTCAAATTCAGCACCTTTGTGTCTAAGTTTCAGGTGTTTCTGAAGGCATCTGTTACCCCCCCCCCCCCCCCCCCCCCCCTCCAAGGTCAATTAAATAATATGCATCATCAAAGGATATCATACATTAAAGAATAAATATCTTTGGAACATTGCATGCTAGAGACATACTTGTATTTTTTCTAATGTTTCTTCTTTTATTTACGATGTCCTTTGATGTTGCATTAGACATTGTTGACATGAAAGGCTTAATGAATGGATCAGGTGTGTTACATAAGGGCTGGAGCTAAAATCAGCTGGGTGGTAGATCCCCAGGACCAGATAGAAGAGGAGATTCGGTGCCCTTGCTGTAGAATGATTCAGTTCAATGAGGTTAACAACTGTGGCAATTCGAGTCATGTCAAAAACAATACTGTATTTTGAGCTGTTAATTTAAAATAATCTATTGCTTACAATACCAAGGTCAGTGGGTATGACATTTTTCAATTTTTTTGAGATCCTCCGCAGCAGTTTTTTTTAAATAAAGAAAAACTCACTGTCATTTGTGTTCTGTCTGCTTAAAGACCTATACTGGCTCCTTAAGTTGTAAAGTGCTTGGACTCCTATGATCACCACTTACAATGTGTTTTACAGATGATCTCTTAGCTCTCACAGTGAGTTCACACACACACAAAAATATCATCATCATCATCATCATCGTTAACCACTTAGTCCAGATAGGGTCGCCGTCACAAAAAAAAAAAAAAATATATATATATATATATATATATATATATATATATGTATGTGGACAAAAGTATTGTGACACACCTTTTGATCATTGTATTCAGGTGTTTTATTCAGTCTGATTGCCACAGGTGGAAACGTATTGTAGAGTGATGAATCACGCTTCTCTCTCTGACAATCTGATGGACAAGTCTGGGTTTGGCGGTTGCCAGGAGAACATTACCTGCCTGATTGTACTGTGCCAACTGTAAAGTTTGGTGGATGAGGGATAATGATATGGGGTTGTTTTCAGGGGTTGGCCAAGGCCCCTTAGTTCCAATGAAGGGAAATCTTAGTGCTTCAGCAGACCAAGATAATTTGGACAGTTCTATGCTTCCAACCTTGTGGGAAATATTTGGGGAAGACCCTTTTCTGTTCCAGCATGACTGAGCCCCAGTGCACAAAAGATGGTCCATAAATGTATGACTGGGTAAGTTTGGTGTGGAAGAACTTGACTGGTGCTCACAGAGCCCTAACCTCAAACCCTTCGAACCCCTTTAGGATGATCTAGAATAGAGACTGAGTCAGGCCCTCTCATCCAATCAGTGTCAGACCTTACAAATGCTCTTCTGGGTAAATGAGTAAAAAATCCCAAAGACACTCCCCAAAATCTTGTAGAAAGCTTCTCAGAAAAGTGAAAGCTGTTTTAGCTGCAATTGGGGAGCAACTCCATTTTATTGCCTATGGATTTAGAATGGGATTTATAAATCAAGTCTTAAGTCACAATATCTCAGTCTGTCTTTATGGAGCTCACTTTGTGCACAGGGGCTCAGTCATGCTGGAACAGGAAAGTTCCCCTAACTGCTGCTGCAAAATTGGAAGGATATAAATAGCCCATTATTCCTCCTCCACCAAACTTTACTGTTAGCACTATGCATTCTTGAAGTGTTGTGGCATGCTGCAAACTCAGATGCATCTATCAGACTGCTAGATATTGAAGCATGATTGTTCACTCTACCAAAATTGTGTCCACTGCTCCAGAGTCCAGTGGCAGTGTGCTTTACACCACTCCAGGTGACACTTGGCATTGCGCATAGAAATCTTAGGCTTAGGCTCAAGGTAATCAATTTCATGAAGCTCCTGATGTACAGATCTTGTGCTGATGTTACTTCCAGGGGCAGTTTGGAACTCTGTATAGAGAGGTTGGGTGATACATGCTATATGCTTCAGCACTCAGTGGACCTGCTATGTGGTTATTGATGCCCCTAGATGTTGTCATTTCATAATTATAGCACTTACCCCTGACTCTAACTCAAGGCATAGAAGCATGCATTTACAGTGAAACGTATGAATCATTGTCCCTTGAACTGAGTTCATAACAGCACATTCCCTTTTGGGATGTAAACCGTTTTTTTTTTTTTTGTGACTTGCTCACGCTTTTAGCAGCTTCACTATGCCTCTCAAGGTGGGCTCCTGTTCTCTGGTGCCTCTGTCAGCTCATTCCCCTGCTGAAGATGAACTGCAGAGGTAAACAGAAACCAGAAAGGTGGAGGGGACCACAGATGGTTGAGGGAAGATTGGAAACGGAGACTGCTTTTTCTGCATTAGCACCAGAGACCTATGGAGGTAGCAGAGAGCTGCTCTCATCCTCTCCTTCTCCCTCTGAGAGGCAGAGAGCAGACAGAGGAGGAGGGAGAGAGAAAGAGACAGACGGTGAGGCTGAAAGAAAGACCAATACACTTTGTTTCGTTACTGAAATCCCAGTTTCTGTATCGGGTTCTCTGGAGACTCGCAGGGCAAACGATAGGGCACAGTGTGCATGTTCTCACTCTGAGCAGGAGGAAAGTGCATAACCTTCTGCTGGCTGATTGGAGAGGGATTAGAGAGGCACTGGCAACCCTTGTCTGGGACCAGGAGTGTGATATTGAAAAGGAAAGAGAGCGATCCGTGATTACTCTGGAAGTAAATGGTGCACTGGTAACGACCGCTTGAGGGTTGATTTCATCCGAAATTAACATTCCCTTCGCTCTCCCTCTCCCCAGAATCTAGATCAGCTCAAACAGAACAGTTGACTCTACCTTTTACTATTAGAATGCTTTCTTTAAAAATCCTATAGCTTGGAAAATCACATTTTCTTCATGTAGCATGTAAAAACTGCAATTTTTCAAAACCTATTTTTCACTCCTTCTACTGTACATACGGATCCTAAGCTGCAAAAACGGCCAGTTTTAAGTTCACTGTTTTTATACAGGCCCGTAGCCAGCATTGTGATGGGGGGGGATCTTTTTCCCCCAAAAGTGGACTTCATTTGGCTCTCTACTCCAATGCCCCCTAAATACACGAGCACACTTCAAACCTTTTAATTTAGACATATTTTTCATTATAAGTTTGTTGTGAGTCTGTGTTGCTGTCCTTATTTGTTCGTCTGTTGCTCCCCACTGTTAACATAAATTTGATATAAATGTAAGTGTTACTCAAACTTCCTACATCTGTGATGTGACTTCATTGTCTGTCTCTGTTGCTGCCCTCCATTTTCTGTCTCTGATGTTGCTGTCCTTTATTGCCTATCTCTCTACTGTTGACATAAATAGATAAGAATTACTTCATGAGGTACACTATCGGTATGGTCATTAAAACTTAAACATGAATTAATAATGATATAAATTGAAGTGTTCCGTCTTATTCAAATCTTCCTACATCTGTGCTGGGACTTCATTGTCTCTCTCTGTTGCTCACCTAGGTCTGTTGTTGTTCTCCCTCCTCTGTATCTCTGTTGCTGTCTGTCTCTGTTGCTTTTCTTCATTGTCTGTCTATTTTTCCTCTCCATCTTTTGTATCTCGCCTTCTTTTTCTTTATTTTTTAATTGGGTCTTGCCTTCACTGTCCATCCATCCATCCATCCATTATCTTCCGCTTGTCCGGGGTTCGGGTCGCGGGGGCAGCATCCTAAGCAATGAAGCCCAGACCTCCCTTTCCCCAGCCACTTCCACCAGCTCTCCAAGGGGGATTCCGAGGCGCTCCCAGGCCAGCTGGGCGATATAGTCGCTCCAGCGTGTCCTGGGTCTTCCCCGGGGTCTCCTCCCCGGTGGACTCGCCTGTGACACCTCCCGAGGGAGGCGTCCAGGAGGCATCCTAACCAGATGCCTGAACCACCTCAGCTGGCTCCTCTCGACGTGAAGAAGCAGCGGCTCTACTCCGAGTCCCTCCCGGATGACTGAACTTCTCACCCTATCTCTAAGGGAGAGTCCAGACACCCTGCGGAGGAAACTCATTTCGGCCGCTTGTATTCACAATCTTACCCAAAGCTCATGACCATAGGTGAGGGTGGGAACGTAGATCGACCGGTAAATCGAGAGCTTTGCCTTATGTCTCAGCTCTTTCTTTACCACAACAGACCGGTAAAGAGCCCGCATCACTGCTGACCCAGCACCAATCCGCCTATCAATCTCCCGCTCCCTTGTACCATCACTCGTGAACAAGACCCCGAGATACTTGAACTCCTCCACTTGAGGCAAGAGCCTATCCCCGACCCAGAGAGGACTCTCCACCCTTTTCTGCCTGAGAACCATGGTCTCGGATTTAGAGGTACTGATTCTCATCCCAGCCGCTTCACACTTGGCTGCAAACCGATCCAGCGAATGCTGAAGTTCGCGGCCTGATGTCCCCAATAGGACAACATCAGCAGTGATGTGACCCTGAGGTCACCAAACCGGACACCCTCCATCTCTTGACTGCGCCTAGAAATTCTATCCATAAAAATTATGAATAGAATTGGTGACAAAGGGCAGCCCTGACGGAGTCCAACTCTCACTGGGAACGAGTCTTACTTACTGCCGGCTATGCGAACCAAACTCCAGCTTTGTTTGTACAGGATCTGAATGGCTCGTAGCAAAGAGCCATGTACCCCGTACTCCCGAAGCACCTCCCACAGAATACCCCGGGGAACACAGTCGAATGCCTTCTCCAGATCCACAAAGCACATGTGGACTGGTTGGGCAAACCCCTTATGAACCCTCCAGAATCCTGGAGAGGGTGAAGAGTTGGTCCAGTGTTCCACGACCAGGGCGGAACCCGCACTGTTCCTCCTGGATCCGAGGTTCGACTATAAGCCGGACTCTCTTCTCCAGTACCCCTGCATAGACCTTGCCAGGGAGGCTGAGGAGTGTGATTCCCCTGTAGTTGGAACACACCCTCCGGTCCCCTTTTTTAAAAAGAGGCACCACCACCCCAGTCTGCCAATCCAGTGGCACCGCCCCCGATGTCCACGCAATGTTGAAAAGGCGTGTCAGTCAAGACAGGCCCACAACATCCAGAGCCTTGAGGAACTCAGGGCGGATCTCATCCACCCCTGGAGCCTTGCCACCAAGGAGCTTCTTAACTACCTTAGCGACTTCGGCCTCAGTAATGGACAAGCCTATTCCCATGTCCCCAGACTCAGCCTCCTCACTGGAGAACGTGTCGGTGGGATTGATAAGGTCCTCAAAGTATTCCTTCCACCGCCCAATGACGTCTTCAGTCGAAGTCAGCAGCACACCATCTCCACTATATACAGTGCTAGTGGCACACTGCTTTCCCCTTCTGAGTCGCCTGATGGTTTGCCAGAATCTTTTCGGAGCCGACTTAAAGTCAGTTTCCAAGGCCTCACCAAACTCCTCCCATACACGGGTTTTTGCCTTGGCAACAACTGAAGCCGCAGATCGCTTGGCCTGTCGATACCTGCCAGCTGCCTCTGGTGTTCCACAGGCCAACCATGTCCGGTAGGACTCCTTCTTCAGCTTGACGGCATCTCTCACCTGGGGTGTCCACCACCGGGTTCGAGGATTACCGCCCCGACAGGCACCAACTACCTTACGGCCACAGCTACAGTCAGCCGCTTCAGCAATGGAGGAACGGAACATGGCCCATTCTGAGTCAATGTCCCCCACCTCCCCCGATATCTGGTCAAAGTTCTGACGGAGGTGTGAGTTGAAGATCAATCTGACAGGTTCTTCTGCTAGACGTTCCCAGCAAACCCTCACTATGCGTTTGGGCTTGCCTGGTCTGACCGGCATCTTCCCCCACCACCTGATCCAACTCACCACCAGGTGGTGATCAGTTGACAGCTCAGCTCCTCTCTTTACCCGAGTGTCCAAAACACATGGCCGCGAGTCCCATGACACGACTACAAAGTCAATCATTGAACTGCGGCCTAGGGTGTCCTGGTGCCATGTGCACTTATGGACATCCTTGTGTTCAAACATGGTGTTCGTGATGGACAAACTGTGGTTTGAGCAGAAGTCCAAAAACTGAACACCACTCGCGTTCAGATCAGAGAGGCCATTCCTCCCAATCACACCCCTCCAGGTCTCACTGTCATTGCCCACGTGAGCGTTGAAGTCCTCCAGTAGGACAATAGAGTCTCCAGGAGGAGCACTTTCAAGCACCCTTCCCAAGGACTCTAAGAAGGCTGGGTACTCTGAACTGCTGTTCGGTGCATAAGCACAGACAACAGTCAGGACCCGTTCCCCAACCCGAAGGCGTAGGGAAGCTACCCTCTCGTCCACCGGAGACAACCCCAACATACAGGCACCGAGTCGAGGGGCTATGAGAAAGCCCACACCTGCCCGCCGCCTCTCACCATGGGCAACTCCAGAAAAGAATAAAGTCCAGCCCCTCTCAAGGAGATTGGACCCAGAGCCCAAGCTGTGTGTTGAGGTGAGCCCGACTATATCTAGCCGGTATCTCTCAACCTCGCGCACCAACTCAGGCTCCTTCCCCGCCAGTGAGGTAACGTTCCAAGTTCCAAAAGCCAGTTTCAGCAACCGAGGATCAGAACGCCAAGGCCCACGCCTTCGGACACTGCCCGATCCACAACGCACCGAACCCCTACTACTGCCCCTCCCATTGGTGGTGGGTCGATGGGAGGGGGGACTCATGTAACTCCTTCGGGCTGGGCCCGGCCGGGCACCATGAGTAAATGCCCGGCCACCAGACGCTCGCTGGCGAGCCCCTCACCCAGGCCTGGCTCCAGGGTGGGGCCCCGGTAACCCTGATCCGGCCAGGGTACACAAGTCCTGTTTTTGTGTCTTCATAGGGGTTATTATGGATCACACTTTGTCTGACCTGTCACCTAGGACCAGTTTGCCATGGGAGACCCTACCAGGAGCTTTTGCTCCAGACAACATAGCTCCTAAGATCATTCAAGCACACAAACCCCTCCACCACGATAAGGTGGTGATCCAAGGAGAGGTGCCTTCACTGTCTGTCTGTTTTTCCTCTCCTTTAGGGTCATTTTACGGGAAATCGGACACTTTGGAATTCAACCCACACAGATTTTAATCAAACTTTGTGTGCCTTTTTAGTGGGAATGTAGAACCCCAGAACTGCATTTGCATGAATCTGGCACTAATATTTCAAAGGTTGTTCATGACATTGCAGGCTGTGTGGAAAAGATACTGACCGTTTTAAAATAGTTTTTTTTTAATTCAGATTTTAGTATTTTAATATCTCATAATTTATACTCGGCTAACTGTTGAGTTCAATGTTGTTTGTGTACTCTGTAGAGTCAGAAAAGAGCTTTCAAACAGCATCAAAACCATCTGTTTGTAATTTAAATTGACATAATCAAGGTTGAATGTGTAGTGCCCTACCCTCTTACTTAAAACATTCTTAGTCCATTTCTCCCTTTCTATTAGTGGCAGATTTATGCAAATGCAGTTCTGGGGTTCTACATTGCCACTAAAAAGGCACACAAAGTTTGATTAAAATCCGTGTGTCTGATTTCACATGAAATGACCCACCATTGTCTGTCCGGCACTGTTAATGCAGGGGAGTTGTAAAGAAATAGAAGCCCTGCACTCAGCAGCTTACCGAATTTGGGCCTTTTTTTGAACAATTCACCAATGTTTTGGGACAATGTTGCTGCCGATTTCTTCCGTTTTCGCTCCTTGTCTTCTTTTTTACCCATTTTCTCAAGTAACTTAATCCCCTGATTCTTATTCTTTCCACTAGCTAACAACAGAAATGGGGGAATTACCGCCACCTACTGGATTGGTGTAAAACAGTATGAACAAAATGTGTAAAGAGAAACATTAACCATTTTTCTTACTCCTCACTTCTCTGAGTCTACTTTTCTTTTTTATTAGTCTGGATGTGATATTGTAAATTAAGATTGGATGTATATTCACCGGAGATTAACAATTCATTCATTGAATAGCCTACCTATCTTGAGGGCCATGTGTGCACGGGGCGAGGGGGCGGAGGCGGCGTGGGGGTGGATCGAACGAACCCTTCGATCCCCCCTGGCTACGGGCCTGTTATAATGTCACATATACACATTCACATAAATCCACCATAAAGATTGTTTCAGCCTTTACTGTTTTTTAAATGGCACACAATACAGGCTAGCCTATGACAATAGAAGTCCTTTTCATACACTATATATCGGTATATGTCTTAAGGGCACAGTAACAAAGAAAAAGGCTTAATACCAAGAGATTTTTTCTCCAAATAGTTATTACTCCCTGGTTCAGACTGCTGTGCACCACAATTTCATTCTCATATATGATGTAGGTTATAGGATTATGGTTGTTTACATTATCACACACACTTATGTATAATGCTTGCCCCTACATAATCTGTATGTTGCTTGTACAACCCCATTGTTGGGACACTGCAAAATCTAAATAAAAACATAACACAATGATGTGCAAATCATTTGAACACAATAATTCATTGAATAGTACAAAGACAACATATCAAATGTTGAAATTGAGAAATTTCATTAATTTTTTGAAAAATATATGCCCATTGTGTATTTGATGCCAACAACATGTTCCAAAAAAAAATTGAGACAGGGCAACAAAAGGTAGCTAAAGTTGTATAATGCTAAAAAAAACACCCGGTGGTTAATTAGCAACAGGTCAGTAACAATATAGTCTATAAAAATAGCATAATGCATAATATCATTAAAATAATCAGAGTCTGGTGAAATCTCTGTATGCAAGAGACAAGGCCAAAAATAAGTATTTGCTGGCCATGATCTTTGGGCCCACAGGCTGCATTGCATTAAAAACAGGCATGATTCTGAACTTTTGAAAACCACTGTCTGTGAAAACAATTTGTCGCTGCATCCACAAATGCTAATTAAAACTGTGTCCTCCAGGCTAAACACCACTTAGCTTATTATCAGTGCACAGTACAAAAGCCAGTATTCATGATGGTATAAGGGTGCATTAGTGCACATGACATGGGTGACATACACATTTGTAAACGCCACCGGTAATGCTTGAACAATATATACATGTTTTGGCAACATATGCTGCCATCCAGATGATGTGGCTTTTTCAGGGAACGTCTTGATTATTTCAGCATGATGATGCCAAACCACATTCTGCATGTATTACAGCAGCATTGCTCCTTATTAAAAAATCCGGGTGTTAAACTGGCCTGCCTGCAATCCAGACTGGTAACCCACTGAAAACATTTGGAGGGTTATTAAATGAAAAATACAACAAAGGAGACCCTGAACTGTTGATCAGCTGAAATCCTATATTAAGCAAAAATAGGAAAACATTTCACTTATAAAACTATAGCAATTGGTCTCCTCAGTCCCCAAACACTTACAGAGTGTTGTTACAAGAAGATGTCATGAAACACAGTGGTAACATGACCCTGTCCCAACTTTTTTTTAGAAATGTTGCTGCCATCAAATTCAAAATATATTTTTCAAAAATCTATAAACTTTCTCAGTTTCAACATTTTATATATTGTCTTTGTGTTATTTTTCTTTAAAATATGGTTTAGATGATTTGTTTTTGCACAACATGCCAACTTTTTTGGAAATGGCATCATATATTGTCTGTACATAATGTGTATATTTTCTGTATATTACTTGTCCATATAGGCTGCATATTGCTTGTGTACTGTGTATTCTGTATATTATCTGTATATTATTTGTTCATTATTTGTATATTGCATTTAATACTAGAGAGATGCCATCAGCTGCAACCAAATTGTGTGTCAACATACTTGTCCAATAAATTTGTTTCTGATTCTCAAGAGAAAAATAGAGATTTAAAAATGGTCATGTAAAAAAAATTATGACTGGAACATAAAACCACACAAATGTCCTAAAACATATTTTAGGGATATCTCATTTTTATATTTTTCATTTTTATTTTTTATTCCATAACACAATGTTTAGAGTTAATGTACCAAAAATGATCTCTTTTTTCTCTTTAGAATTAAGCAGAATTAAATAGTTTTAGATGGTTCATTGTAGAGACACATGGCAACTTTTCGTCAGTGGTTTTGATAGGAACTAGGAGTCACCATGACTACAACGCAAATATAGCTATATAGCTGTTATTTACTATCCAAAACCACCAGTGAATCTACTCCTGTCTTATAGACGTGATGTTAAAGATGATAAAACAATAATTTCTTTTGGGGACTGTTTTGCCTTATAACATTCCCTGCATCCTGAATAGTTTTTTAAAAAAATATATATTCCAGAGCAAAATCCTCTTATATAACTATCATAAAACTGTGTCTCAGACATCATGCGGCATATTCATAACCATTTAGTATAATACCATTCTGCGAAAGAGGTTTTAGGGGTTTCAGATGTCTGGTTCCTATCACTACCACTGTGAACACTCTTGACTTGGTATTCAGTAACCAAACCATTCTGAAAGACCTTGTTTACATCGTAATGACTGAAAAATTGGTGGAATTCCACTTTAAGATGTAACAATCATCAGTATTGTATAAAAAACACATTTAAAAATACAGTGGACACTAGAGGACATGTCATTTTCTGATGGAGATTTAAAGAAAGCCCCTATGCAGAGACAGACGGCTGCAGTGTATAACATTCCCTGAACTATATCACAGCACAGGGCTGTCCACTGCCAGAAAAGAAAGAGGGCAGATTGATGGCCCAAAAGAAAGAGATGAAGCATTTCATCCAGGAGAAGAGAGCAGAAGAGCAGAAAAGAAGACACTGTGTGAAGAGTTCCTCCCACTAGGTTGTATTTGTCAAAGTCGAACACAGCGGTGTGTAATTGATTCGCGCGGAGCAAGGACAAACGGCCAGGGCGTCCCACCAAGAGACGCCTGTCTGAGAGAGACAAAGAGGGACAAAAACACACAGCCTGTGGCTGGGCACCCTCCCATCCCTCTACACATACACACAGCCTTCTGAGTGTCCGGCCTATTGTTGGAGTAGAGGTGAAACCACCACCTGCTGGACCTACACACTGTTGCTAAAAACAAGCTTCTTTTTCTTCGAGAAGACGATACTCAAACTGTGAGGTCTGCTTGCAGACAAAGCAGATCTATTGCTTTAATGCCAAGCAGCTCAGCAGATAAATCATCTGTACTGACTGGCCATTTTCACAGAAACACTGACCTTCTACTAAACGAAACACCCACCTTGTGCATCTTCTCACTGGCCACTTAAATAGAAATACTTACTTTGTATATCCATTCACTGGCCACTTCATTAGAAACACCTACCTTGTGTTTCTAATCACTTGCCACTTTATTGGAAACACCTACCTTGCACTTTCATTCACTGGCCACATCATTAGAAATACATGCTTTGTACTTCTATGTAGTGGCCATTTTATCAGAAATACCTTACTTGATCTTCCACTCACTGGCCACCTAATAAGAAACACCTACCTTATACTTACCTGGCCACTTTATCAGGAAACCTTCCTTTGGTGTCCAGTTACAGACTGTAGCCCATTTGTTGTCATACATTTTATTAGCCCCTCTACCCCATTCATCACTGGTCAGTTTCTGACAATAAGACCAGATAACAGCAGCTCTGTGGTCAGACCATGTGGTCTGACCATTGATGAAGGGCTAGAGGTTACGTTTCACAAATTCTGAAAACTTTAACAAACGAGCTGCAGTCTTTAACTATTCACCAGTGAGGGCGAGGTTTCTGATAAAGTGGTCGAGGAGTGCTGGAGGATGCTAAATGCTCAAACATGCAGATATTAGACCTGGCCGCCACCTGCCATCCTTTTGTTTCATTTAGACCAAATGTGACCTCGAATCCTAATTCCCAAAACTAATAGCTGAGGAGTGGCCTTAGCAGGTGTGCCCTCCTTTATATTAAAAAAAGACCAACTTTATTGGAACTGTAGCACAATGAAGTTGCATTCACACTTTCCTTGTAAAAATTCCATCTTTCCTTTATTTGCATAAGAACAAAAGGAAATGCTTGCATTTTCATTTCTTTCAGAATGATGACACAAGCATTCAGTCTTTCCTGAAGGTCAAGGTGAAACTGAATGGAATTTCAATGCCTTGCTTGACCGAATAACTTAAAAAAACTCTGTCTCTCCATCTCTTCATCCGCTCTGTCATTATCTGCCATTAGCTGTTCCTGCACTCTCATTATTCTATACATACAGGACGTCCATGACGATATAAGAATTTGTTAGAACTTAACCTCGAACACTGCAATTCTGTTTTAAATATCACGGCGCACAATAAGCACCTTGCTGAAAATGAACATCTTTCAGCAGATTTGCTCTTTTTGTGTTGTGTCGCTCTTTTCTTTTCTCTGTAATTGCTCTCCTGAGAGGGGATGCTGCACAATGGGTGTTATTTGTTTAATTTGCTCTTACCATTCAAAACTGCATTAAAATGATAGTTCAGAGCATTATGGACACCGCAGGGACGTCTCTGAAAATGTCAGGGCACATGTGCTGCTCGTGGTGGGTGGTGTTTTTCAGGACCTACGAGTCACAAAGTGAGTCATCACAACAGCGGTCACATGGAAATTCTTTACTGTTGCAATGCTACAGTTCTACAGCTACTAAACCTACAAAAACATGTTCCATCTCTGGCCACTTTATCAGAAACCCCTGTGGATGCACAGTTTGTGTCATCCTCTAGCTCTTCATCAATGATCAGTTTCTGACCTAAGACATGTGAGGAGAATGGCCTACCACCCAAGTACTATTTGATCCTGTGGTCCCAAGCTGATGAATGATGACTGAGGTAGAAGGGGTCTGATACACTGTACAACTAATGGGCTACATTCTGCTATAAAATGGATGTTTCTAACAAAGTGGCCACTGTGTGGAAGCACAAGATAGTTGTCTCTAAGCTAAAGGAACATGTTTTCTGATGAAGTGGCCAATGAGTTAAAGTTCAAGGTACGTGTTGCTGATAAAGAGGCCAGTGAGTGGATGTAAAAGGTAAGTGTTTGTAATAAAGTGGCCATTTAGTGAAAATACAAGGTATATGTTTCTAACAAAGTGGCCAGAGAGTGGATGCACAATAATTTCTAATAAAGTGGCTAATAGGTAGAAGCTGAAGGTAGTTGTTTCTAAAAAGGTAGCCCATGAGTTAAAACTCCAGGTACATGTTTCTGATGAAGTGGTCATTCAGTGGAAGTACAATGTAGGTGTTTCTGAAAAGGTAGCCAGTGAGTGGAAGTTAAAGGTATATGTTTCCAATGAAGTGGCCAGAAAGTGCATTAAAACATTCAATATTGCAGTGTGGAGTATATTTTAGAACAGTTTGACTACTGGAGGTAGTCAGGGACACAGGGGAGGTAACTTAAGGATGAACTAATAAGACATGGAAATCACAAATTTGGGAACATAGTCTAAAGACATTCAAAAGGTATTAACATACAAACCGACAATATGTCAACATTAAACATGTCAATTATGTGAAAATATGTCAACAGTTTATGTTGAGGTAATGGTTCATATGTGTTGGCTCTACATATGCTGACAGAATGCAAATCAATGAAATTTAAAAACAGTAAAAAATAATGTCATGTATCAGAGTGCCAAGCAATTACAAGAAATCCACTAGCTATATGCAATATCAAATGAACCACACTTGTATCATATGTGCCAGACATCATGACAGCGTTCTGCTGGAAAGCTATGTTTCAGATTCAGACCACGTGCTGATAACATTGCCAGACTTTTTAGAGCCGTAGTGCTAGTTACTGTTTATTAAGATTCTAGACTGGCGGTTTTAAGTTTTTAAGCCTTTACTGATTGGATTCACGTTTTGAAGCACGTTAGTATTCCCGCCCAAGACTTGTTTGTTTGTGGCGCGAGACAGGGTAAACACAACAGCTCTTAATTGCACATATCCATCTCAAACACTAGAGGAGTACAGACAGGATTATCAAAATCCCTTCTTGAGTAGGAATCAATAGATGATGTGTTGTGTGGGGGGTGTTGGGGGGCTGCACGGAAAGCCAGTGTGTGTGTGCATAGTTAAGTAGTGTGAAGTGCATCTAGACTCATCTACATGGTGACGTCTTTGATCTCTCTCTCTCTCTCCGTTAGCATGGTTTATCCCTCCATCTCCCACCATACCAGAGCTGTTTACCTACCAATGTCCGGGTGCAGAGATGAATAAATAACAGGGGGGGAGATAAATATTCAGTCCAATCAGAATTAACCCACCAGAGACATAATTCCTCATTATCTTCAGAGCTTCACTGCTTCTGAATTCTGAATGAGAGGAAGTCAGCTTTATACTGTAGAACTAGAGATTTCACCAGTCTTTTCCTCATAACACCTTAGGTTGTTTAGTTTTAAGTTTCAAGTGTATTTGTCATTTGCACAACATCAGAAGATTTAAGCATTGAAATGCTTGTGATGAGACTCAAGTATCACTCTCCAGAAAGTAAATACATACACACACACACACACACACACACACACACACACACACACACACACACATATCTTCTAAGCCGCTTCTCTTTCTGGGTCACGGGGGTGCTGGAGCCTATAGAAAGTAAATAAGTAAAAGTAAAATAAAAATTTTAATATATTAAATATACATAAAATATAGAGACAATATAGAGAAATATACACAAAATATAGAGACAATATACATTGTGACTTAAGTGACTCAGTGTTATTGTTCTTTAAAATGACTTAATGTTACAGTGTTATTGTCCATAGCAGAGATAATATGATATAATAATAATGCTGACAAAGTGACTGAGTGAAATGGTAGCTGGGGAAGAACCCACAGCTTCACAGTTTGTTCAGAAGCCTGACAGCTTGTGAGTAGAAACTGTTCACTAACCAGGTTGCTTTAGCCTGTATGTACAAAATCTCCTGCCTAATAACAGGAAGGTGAACAGGCAGTGTGCTGGATGACGCTGTCTGACCAGATTTTTTGATTTTTCTGAGTCAGCGGGACTGGTAGATGTCCTGTAAGGCTGGTAGTTTGTTGCCTATGATGGCTTCTGCCATCCTCACCACTCCTTTAAGGGCCTTTCTGTCCAGGTGAGTGAGAGCAGCGTGTATTGTTAGTGCAATGGTGTCGTCTATGGATCTGTTAGAGTGGTATGCAAATTGGTGAGGGTCCATGGTGGCTGGAAATGTTGAGCAGATGTGAGCTTTGACCAGCCGCTCTAAGCACTTCACCACTGTAGATGTCAGTGCAACAGGGCGCTAATCATTCAGGCAGGTGACAGACAATTTCTTGAGGACTAGAACAACTGTGGCTCCTTAAAGCACTTGGGAATCACTGACAGTCTTAAGGAGATGTTAAAGACATCAGTGAAAATCTCAGCCAGCTGGTTGGCACATGCTTTAAGTAAATGGCTGTGGACGCCATCGGGACTGGGTGCCTTGCGTGGGTTAACTGCCCTGAAGGATCTCACCACCTCAGACAGGAGAGTGGCTAGAGTGCAGCTCTCCTCTTCTACTGGGAGTTTCTCAGCAGGTGAGGTGTTAGTTGCCTCAAAATGAGCATAATGAGCATTAAGTTCCTCTGCAAATGAGGAGGAAGAGCCCCTATGACAGATCACACCTTCTTTGTAGTCAGTGATGGTGTGCAAGCCATTCCACATATGTCTGAGATCAGTGCCAAGATAGTTGAATTCTACCCTGTAGCTCTTTTTGGCCAGCCTGATGGTCCTCTGAAGGTCATATCTGGCCTTCTTGTAGCTAGCCACATCACCAGAGTTGTAGGCAGCAGCCAGAGCTCTTAGTTTGTCTTGAACCTCAGCATTGATCCAGGGTTTCTGGTTGGGAAATGTTCTGACAGATTTTTGGTACAATGTCTTCAGGGCATTTATTGATGGCGTCAGTGTATTCATTGATGTCTGTTCCAGACGCATGACAGAACATCTTTCAGTCTGTGGATTCAAAGCAGTCCTGAAGTGTGAAGATGGCCTCTTCACTCCATTGAAAGACTGATCTGAGAACTGGTTTTGCCTGTTTAAGTCTTTGTATGTGGGCAGGAGAAGAATAGAAGTGTGATCAGCTTTGCCGAAGGCAGGGCAGGGGAGGGGTTTTTAACTGTCCTTGATTGCGGTGTAGCAGTGGTCAAGAGTCTGCTCTCCTCTGCTCCCCTGTGAAATTTAATGTGAAGAACCTTCTTCAAGTTTGCCCTGTTAAAATCCCCAACCACAATAAAAGCAGCCTCAGGGTGAACGTTCTCCAGTTCATTAATGATCTCAAACAAAACTTCCAATGCATGTGACTTATCTGCCTGAGGTGGGATGTAGATGGTAGTGAGAATGACTGAGCTAAAGTCCCTGGGCAAAAAAAAGGGTCGAACTTTGACTGTTATGAGTTCAGCGTCTGGAAAGCAGTGACTGGCAAGAACCGCTACAACCTGTTCCCCATCAAGTTTTACCTTAACACATACCCTGCCGCCTCTGCCCTTACCAGAGTCCAGAGTTCTGTCCTGGCGGTAGATTGTTATGCCGGTATTGCTGCGGATAGCCACGTCTCTGTGAGCGCTAAAACGCAGCAACTCTCTATGTCGCGCTGAAACCTGATCCGTGCGTTCGGCTCGTCTACTTTGTTCTCCAGCGACTGAAAATTTGCGAGCAGAATACTCGGAAGTGGAGAGTTGAAGCACCTTCTCCTTATCCTTTAGCGATGACATTCAAAAGAGTTTGTTGATCATACTGAATGATCCCAAATGCGGTATTTGCAAAAACACAAAGGCTCATATATTGTATAGGAGTGTTTATTGAGGTTGTTCTCGGGTATAGGAGTGTTGATGTTGTTCACAGGCTAATATCTAATATTCTAGCATATAGGAATGTTAATTGAGGTTATTTACAGGCCAATTTCTAAAATTCTAGTGTACAGAACTGTTTATTGAGGTCGTGTACATACTAATATCTAAAATTCTAGCATATAAGAGTGTTAAGGTAGTTTGCAGGCTAATATCTAAAATTCTAGCATATAGGAGTTTTGACTGAGGTTGTTTACAGGCTAATATCTAAAATTCTAGCACATGGAAGTGTTTATTGGGGTTGTTTGTTAACTAATGTCTCCTATTGTAGCATATAGGAGTGTTTATTGAGATTGTTTATGAACTAATTTATCTTATTCTAGTGTATTGGGGCTTTTAAAGTGATATCTCAGTCTGGTGTAGAGGAGCGTACATTGATGTTTTATGGACTGTATAAGAACATCTATGGAGGTTGTTTATAGTATTATACTATAAAAGATCTTATTATGGGTTCGAAAATATTAAAAAGAAATATTATCTGTGTTTAATCTGCATCATGCTGTGGCTGTCAAAGAGGTGGGAAGCAAATGTTGAGCTTTGTGGGACTTTCACAGAAGGCTGAAGATTGTGGGAATTACCTTGGTTCCCACAATTCCACTGAAGAAGCTTGTTTTTCTTTTTTTTAGCTGCTGGTGTGATTACAGGGACATGTGCGAAGAACAGACCTGCTGCTCAAGGCAATTAGAGCCTGACTGGGGAAATCAGGAAGTGGCTGCTGGGCTTTTGCTCACTCTCAACATAAACTGAGAGCTGAGAGGTGCTGTTCTCCTGTATGTTTGTCTGAGAAGCATGTAGTAACAATGCTAGTCATGCTTCCACACACTGTGAGTGTATTTTTTCACTTGGTGAGAATCTATTTTGTTTCAATGTTACTTCTTAGCCAAGCACCTAGCAGTGGTTCCCCTGCTACTGGCCCTGAAGTACCACACTTGCCCTAAAGTACCACCTGTGTTTCTCTCATAGGTTCTTCCTGACGCTCTTTGGAGTTTCTTCTTTTAGGTCTTGGTTTCTCTCAGTGGTTCTTACTCAACATATTTGGTAGTTTATTCTTTTGAGTTTTAGTTCCTCTCAGTGGTTCTTCTACATATTCCTGGGTAGTTTTTAATTTTGAGTTCTATTTCCTCTCAAGACTTCTTAATTCTGAAGCACCACTTCAATTTCTCTTAGTGGTTCATCCTTATGCCCTTAGGGAGTTTTTCATTTTTAGTTTTGGCTCCTCTCGGTGATTTATCTTCAAGCTCTTCAGAAGTTCTCAGTTTGAGTTTTGGTTCTTTTAAGTGTTTCTTCTTCAAGCTCTTCAGGAGTTTCTGCTTTTGAGTCTTAGTTTCTTTCAGTGGTTCTTCCTCAGGTTCTTAAACAGTTTCTCTTTTTTTGGTTCTGGTTTCTCTCAGTGGTTCTTACTCAAGCTCTTCAGGAGTTTCTCCTTTTGAGTCTTGGCATCTCTCAGTGATTCTTGTTCATGCTGTTAAAGAGTTTCTTCATTTGCGTCTTGGCCTCTCTTGGTTTTTACCCCTCAGGATTTTTACTTTTTCAATCTTGGTTCCTTTCAGTGGGTCTTCCTCTAATTCTTTGGAGGTTTTTCTTGTGGGTCTTGGTTTCTATCAATGGTTCTTCCATATGCTTTTAGCCAGTTTCCTTTTTTTGGTCTGTGTTCCTCTCAGTGGTTCTTCTCCTCTTCACCTCAATTTCTCTTAGTGGTTCATCCTTATACTCTTAGGGAGTTTTTTATTTTTAGTTTTGGCTCCTCTCTGTGGCTCATCAAGTTCTTCAGGAGTTCTCCTTTTGGGTTTTGGTTCTTCTCAATGGTTCTTCAAGCTCTTCAAGAATTTCTGCTTTTGAGTCTTGATTTCTCTCAGTGGTTCTTCCTTAGGTTCTTAGACAGTTTCTCTTTTTCAGTTCTTTTTCCTCTCAGTGGTTCCTTCTTAAGCTCATTAGGAGTTTCCCCTTTTGAGTTTTGGTTCCTCTGAAGACTTCCTGGTCTTGAATTATAACCTGCATTTCTCTTAGAGGTTCTTCCTTGTGCTCTTAGGGAGTTTTGGAATTTGAAGGGTATTTGAATACACTTTTTAGGGAATATTCTTTTAAAAGTTTTTTTAATGTATTGTATAAGCCTGTTGTTCATTGCTGTCTGTGTTGCACACACTTTGTTGATGCTTGTTGGCAAATTTAGAATGTAGTCACTTATTATCAAGTCTGTAAAGTTTCTGTTATGATTTCCACTCCTGGTTTTAATGCACTCAGTGAGCACATGTGATGATGATGAGCAGATTTGCCCTCCCAGAGCTCTGTGCTAAAATGTCTTATGAATATTCAGTGTTTTGTGCTTTCTGGCTTGAATGAACTGACGACATAATGGAGGAGTTGTGCATGTAAATGTTTTGATTTAATTTTCATTCGATTTGTGGGTGTGAAAAAGACTGCAGAAGAGACGCTCCCTTCCTCTGCTTTAACTGACGGAAGAGTCAAATACAGGCATATGGAGACATTAATTATACCATACATCAATACAACAGTGAGGGAGAAAACATATGGAATCTGTTGATATATGCAATTAGCACTACTTGGCCTTGACGATTAAACTGTAAGCTGGGACCGAAATCAGTTCCAACATGGACAATTTAACATAATATTTATTTTGGTTTGGCCATTTTACCGATAAAAATGTCAGGTTTTTGGCAAATCTCAGAGTAGAAACGCATTCAAAGAATAACTGGCACACCATGGCCAGTTTATCTGACATTAGTATAAACACATCCACAGAAAAGTCTGCTTTTTATGTTTATACTCACTTTTTGGTCATTTTTGTTTAGATTGTGCATGTTTAATTGACATCATAAGACCAAAAACCTCACCACAACAGCAAGCCTCAACCAGTACAATGATTCAGTGGCTTTCTGCAGCAGTAAAATATAGTTTCAGTAGATGATGTTGTTACATGATAGTGTTGAAGTTGTTTATGCAGCAATAGGCAAAGCACATTTATATAGCACCTTTCATACACTGCTGTCATTCAAAGTGCTTTACAAATTAAAAAATACAGATTCAATTTTTTTTCAATTTTTTTTGTCTGTTCAGTTTTTAACATAATTTGAAAATACCTGTGGCTCTTTACATTGCTTGTAAGTTTAATAAAGTACACCAAATTTACTTGTAAAAAAAGTCTGGTTCCATTGACTTACATTAAAAGTAAAGTAGGTTTTTCCCTTCTCCTGTAAAGTTCCCATTTTGGAGATACAAGGTTTTCCTCTGACATCAGTAACATTAAAAATCAAATTAGAAATGGAATTAATTAAAAATCAACCTAAAAATTAAAAATGGATTTAGGATAACAAAGTGCCGTTATAGAGGAGAAGGGCTATGCTAAGAATCATGGAAAAGTCTGAACACCCCTGGTCGAATTACACATTTTTGTTGGTTTCTTGCACTTTCTATTTATTTATTTTCATGGGCCACATTTTATGTTTTATTTCTTTCTAGCGGGCGGCACGGTGGCGTGGTGGGTAGCGCTGTCACCTCACAAAGACATGCAGTCAGGTCGATTGGACATGCTAAATTATCCCTAGGTGTGAGTGACTGTCTGTGTCTGTCTGTCTGCCCTCCGATGGACTGGCGACCTGTCCAGGGTGTATCCTGCCTTCCGCCCGAAGACTGCTGGGATAGGCTCCAGCACCCCCCTGATGGAGAAGCAGATTAGAAAATGGATGGATGGATGGATGGATTTCTTTCTAGCATGTTAAATTCAGCAATCAAACAGCAACCGTGCATTAAAACTTGCAGGAATTCCGTGCAGGAATATGATCTCTGTAGAGGATGTGGAACAAGTTTTCACAAGAGCATGCAAGTTTTGCATATACATGTATTTAAAGTAGCAGCTTTACTTTCATTTAACTTAAAAATGTCAATGAAATGTGCAAGAATTCTAGTAAATACACAAGAATATTAGCATTTAGCAACATCATAATTCAGAAGATACAGTGCCATTTAAAGAGTTAAATGTAAGTAGGACCAATGTTCAAATTATCAGGGGAGAACCATTAAATCAAAGTCAGAAGGTTCATCTCTCTTGCTTTTTTGTGTTCTGCGTAAGTGTTGCTATTCAAAGTTAAATAAAGGTGCGCATGATTTGAAGCGCCTGTGAGAGCTTGCTTGTTTCCGTGCGTTGCAGTGTTAGTTGTTTTTATGTGAATCCATTATTCTGATTGTAGTGTATACAGTCGTATATATACACTGGAACAGTGTTGGAATACATACGATGGTGACTGCACTGCTGGCAGTTATAGGCAATGGCCTGATTGTATTGCATTGCGGGACTGTGTGTTTGGAAGAGGTAACCACTCAGGCCTTCCCAGTAGTTTATTTCTGACTACACTGCTGGTTGTATTGTTATATGTGGTAAATCAGTGCAACAATTTCAGTTCACACAGCTACACTTACAATGAAGTATGCATAAAGTTCATTTTATTAAGTAAGTAATAAGTAAGTATTAAAAAGTAAGTATTTGTCCCAAGTATACATTATATAGTAAGTGCACTAGTATCAATGTACTGGTAATATACTTGTAAGTGTGTTATTTTAATACTGCTTGGGACTAAATTGGCCCACTTCTTAGTTTATGTGTCATTATCGACTTGGAGTGGGAAATCATGTCACAAAGGTTGCAGGCCTTAAAACGATGGTTAGAATATTAGGCAGAACTCGAGGAATCAGTAGGTACATTTAAACAGTTGACCTAAGATTAAGATTCTTTTATGATTTTTCTGATTTCTCTTTTTTTTAGTTTTATATTCGCTCCACATATGGAAAACAGCTCATCACATAACCAATTTTAACAATATTAATAATATTTTAAGAGGTTTAGCTTAGGAATTTGCATGAAACAGATTCATCTACAATTTTTATATCATTAACATTACATTACATTTGAAAAATACATATTTTATTTGCAAAAAATGATTTGCCACTGACTTTTGGTCACTGGTGTCATTATGCACCCTTTGTTACATATTGAGCATTTCATGAGTGCTAATTTGTTTTATTGTGTTCTGACTGTGTTTCTAGAATTCCTGCCTTTTTGTCTTTCCCCTTTTTGGATCTAAATGCTTGATTACTAATGTATTTCTTTTCTGTTTTGATCTTTTTTGGATTTACAAGTAATTTTTTTACTGTCGGTGTCTGGCTGGCTCTGTAACATTACAGATAAGTACTTACAAATAAAAAAGTGAACTGAAAGCACATTTATTTTTAGTTTAAGAGAAGTTTACTTATATCACACTTGAATAAACTCCTTTTTGACAGAGTAACTACTATGTACAGCATATCTGTAGGAGGGGGTCGAAATTTCCTGGGTTTACTGAGGAAGTTTTTGTTTAGATTTTTTTTTTAAATGCCTGTTTCTCATGCATATATATACCTTACTGTTTCATTCATGGATTTGTACAATCAACCTGTAAATGCTTTAATCTAATACATTAAAAGTACTAAGATCTTTTAGAAGCTGACAGTTTGAATGTTTTTTCTTGGAAGCTTAACATTATTACTTTACATCAGGGGTCTCCGCCGTTTTCTGTTGAAGCTGAAAGAACAAAAACACTCACATTGTTCATTTTGCCAATAACAGTGTTTTTCATGAATTGTTATTAATAAATCTAGGTTTCCATTCAGCCAAGACATAGTCAGTACAGACCTTATAATAATTAATGCTTTGATTAAACACCAGGAATTCACCCACACAAACAGTTTAATTGACTTAAACTTCAGTTCTTAATCATTTATTTTTCTTAAATTCACATGATATCATTTTAATGGAGAGCAGAAAAAGAACAGTCATGTTAAAGGGAACAAAATCTGGCTCTCTGTTTAAAACATTACTGAACTGGTTCAACTCGTTCACATGGTGGGTAGTGCTGTCACCTTACAGCAAGGAGGGCCTGTGTTCACCTGCCATGAGTCAGCCAATTTACAAAATCCTCTGTTTTAACCAGAACGTCACTGGAGTCACAGTCACTGGTTACACCATACCCCATACACCAGTGAGTGTAAAATATGTTTGAGCTATCCTTTTTGCATATATGATGATTGGAGATGTTAATGGGCATATTAAGATTATTTAGTTTTTTGGATGAAAGAAATTGATTTTTAAAAAAAATCTATCCACCTGAGTTTTCAATCTAAATTGGAGGCCTGTGTTCGATTCCCCGGCTGGGTGACCGGGGTCCTCTCTGTGTGGAGTTTGCATGTTCTCCCCGTGTCTTCGTGGGTTTCCTCCGGGTTCTCCCGTTTCCTCCCACAGTCCAAAGACATGCAGTCAGGCCATGTTGAACTTTGCGCTGATAACAATCCGGACAGTCCTTTTCCTCTTTGACCCGGGGGACATGACGTCCATGATTTCCAAAAACAATTTGAAATGTGGACTCGTCAGACCACAGGACACTTTTCCACTTTGCGTCAGTCCATCTCAGATGAGCTCGGGCCCAGATAAGCCGGCGGCGTTTCTGGGTGTTATTGATGTATGGCTTTCGCTTTGCATGGCAGAGTTTTAACTTGCACTTGTAGATGGAGCGATGAACTGTGTTCACTGACAGTGGTTTTCTGAAGTGATCCTGAGCCCATGTGGTAATATCCATTACAGAATGATGTTGGTTTTAATGCAGTGCCGCCTGAGGGATCCAAGGTCACAGGCTTTCAATGTTGGCTTTCTGCCTTGCCGCTTACTTGCAAAGACTTCTCCAGATTCTCTGAATCTTTTGATGATTTTATGGACTGTAGATGATGAAATCCCTAAATTCAGTGCAATTGCACTTTGAGAAACGATGTTAAATCCTCATGCAGTTGTTCACAAAGTGGTGAACCTCACTCCATCCATGCTTGTGAACAAATGAGCCTTTCAGGGATGCTCCCTTTATACCCAATCATGACATTCACCTGTGGAATATTCCAAACAGGTGTTTTTTGAGCATTCCTCAACTTTCCCAGTTTTTTGTTGCCCCTGTCCCAGCTTCTTTGGAACGTATTGCAGGCATCAAATTCAGTGAATATTTGCAAAAAACAATAAAGTTTATACATTTGAACATTACATATTTTGTCTTTGTAGTGTATTCAATTGAATATAGGTTGAAAAGGATTGCAAATCATTGTATTCTGTTTTTATGTTTTACACAATGTCCCAACTTTATTGGAATTGGGGCTGAGAGATGCTTTTTCATGGCTGTTTTGACAAGAGGTTTTGACATAACACTTGTTGCCTGGACCGGCTGCTTGGATGACGCTGCACTATAGCTGTAGGGCTGCCTGGACCAGTAGTGTTTGGCTGCATGAGGAGCGCTGCACTGCAGCAACAAGGCCTTTCAAGCTGACTGTCTAAGCAACGCTACATTGCAGCTATGTGGCTGCCTGGGCTGGCGACTTGGATGTTGCTGTATTGCAGCTGTAAGGCTGCCTAGACTGGTGGTGCTGGGCTGCAGAAAATGCGACCTCTTTGTGGCCAAAGAAGAAAGAAGAGCCAATACATCTATGCAACCACTTCTGCATGATAAATATTAAACTACTTTTTTCATGATGTGATCTAGACTATCAGATGAGTTGATGTCATAGACTCTGGGGTCTGAGGGCATTTTCTTTTTATTTGCATATATTCTTAAATGCGCCCTTAGAGGCACTTTAATATGACAGGATACCCACATATTATATATTAAAATGTTCAGAATTATCTTAGCTCTTAAAAAATCTTAAAATCTTGAAATATCTAAAAATACAGCTTTACTCATATGGGTGAATTGTTTCAGTGCTTGCAATGGGTTTATCAAATTCTTAGTGATACAAACATAGTGGAATATATGAATAAAATAGTAGCTTTTATTAGAGTAGAGTAGTAGAAAAAGTAGATAAATGTTCTCTTCATCATTACTTTTCAAAACCACTGCAGCGACTTCAGCAGCTGTAAATTTTTTACACACCACTTTCATCTGAGTCCCAAGTGACTGAACGAAAAATTAAGTATTTTCAATGCGATGGGTCAGTCCTTAGTGATTTCCTGAGTGTCCATTGGTCAGTTTCACACATAAATCCACTAATTTCACACGGTGAGAGGCAGATGACGTGTATCTCAGCGCCTCTTCATAGCCTCATAATTCCAGATGTGAGTCACCTATGATATCATGATAAGATGGAATGGAAAGGGCAACTTTACACATTCAGGAAATGTTTGAGTTGTATTTCTGTGCTGGATTATCACTAAAATATGAATAGAAACACCAAAACATCTGATTTAACCCAGAGGGTTAATACATTTTATAACATTCACCCACTCATCAAAAGAAAGAGAGTAAGAGAAAGAGAGGGAATGCATGCAAAATAAGAAAGAGCACATGTGCGTGACATAATAGAGAGAAAGAGAAAGAAAGAGATGGATAGAGAGTGAGAGACGGCATATGTCATGAAACAGAGAGTTAGGGTGTGAGATAAACTGCAAGGTGTATTAACTGGAGAATGAACTAAAGTAACAGGGTTAACACCAGACCAGGTCAGCAGCCAGATTAACCAAACACAATGCACGGGTGAAGACAATAACAGTCAGATAAACAAGCAATGTTCATAACCAAAAAACAAACACACAGGTAGACTAAACCAAAAGGACAAATTCGAGAATCAGCAACGAGAATCAAAGCAAGGTCATAATCGGGAGAGCTTTCAAACAAAGATCAGCTCAGTATACACTGACATATCAGGGGCAATACTTCACAAAGACATTGTGCACAGACAGACATGGAAACACAGGTAATGGTAATCTATATTCAGGTAAGTGGGACCTGCTGGGTGTCTTGTGATTGGCTGACAGAGTCACATGACCGATGGAAGGATTCTGGTAAGAGTCCATAACAGAATGAGAGTCTGAATGAGAACCGGGAAGCACGGCACATTATTTGAAGTACACTAATATGAAAAATCTTCAGTGTACTTAAAAATCACTCATTTGAAACCCAAGGTTTTAGATGAAAAACATATTCTATTGAGCTCAGTTTGGGCTGCAGAACTCAAACAATGTTTGTCAGGACATTACATTGCCCTGGTGGAATGCTTTGTTTTAGTGCAATCTTTTACATTCAGAAGATTGTTTCTTGTTTGGTTCTAGGCAAGAAATATTTCACAGAATAGCTGTTTACATTTAAAATACATATAACTGTACACTCTTAAACAAAGAGGATTTTTCAAGGGTTCTTTAGTAAAGAAAATGGTTCTATATAGAACCATGAACACTCAAAGAATCCTTTACATGATTAAATGGTTCTTTCCATTATGAAAGATTAATGGAGAAGGTGTTGTGTATGGTTCTGTAGAGAACCTTTTTGAAAAAGGGTTCTACATGTCTTACATTAAATAAGAAAGAGTAAAAGCTCACATTTTACAGGTTCATGTAAAAACATTTGGGGGACAAAAGCCCAAAATCATTCTACAGTAAACTTCTGCCTCTGGCACAGGCTAATGTGCTAATTTATTATAGACATTAGAAACTGAGCTCACCTATTTGAATTTTTCAACAACACATGAGAAAAATATAAATCGCCCCAAACTACAAATTACAATGATTAGACTAGAAATCCAGATTAATATTTGAGGAAATTAGAACATGAAACACTTTTATTAGCAATTGTGGAGCTTCTTGGCTACTTTTACATTCCAAGCACTGATACATTCCTGCTGCAACACTGTGACTTTCTACTGGCTGAAGGGAGCACAGTCATTCACCAGATGCTTCATGCTTACACTATAGATGTGTCCCAAGTCAGGGACTAAAGCCTTCAAAGGACGCTCTGTTTAAAAACTATACCTGCATTTAAGGGTGAACTCCTCAACTGTCATTTGCTCCTCAGCTGACAATGCCATGTTCTTGAATCCTTGCTAGCACACAATGAACCTCAGGATATGTTGACTGGTGAAGGATCCACTAGGTTGGGTCCTTAATTGCCATAGAAAAGAAGGACATATTTCTTAGTGCATATGAATGAGCCTTAGAAATGGACAGCCTATTCATGCCACTATGATGCAGTTGGCCTTCAAATGAAGCCTGTGAAAGATGCAGCCCCTGAATTGGAACAGTTGATTTGTGGTTTCCCTATAAACAGATATTGAGATTTTTGAAAAAAACAAAAAGTTTTTTGACTTTGTAGAAAGTCTGTAAGTTCTCATGTATGTGGTCATTAGAAATGTTCAATGTGAGCTAAAACTTCAAAGCAGCACCAAAGACTGGACCACCCCCACTCCCCACTCTGCTCCTAACTGTAGTGTTTCACAAAAACCACAAAATGCTGCAGTATAATGTGATGCTCTGCATATTTGTGTTTGCACATTATCAAATCAATCTGGACATGAAGAGGTCTATCTGATAGCCAAAGTGGTATCTGACCACTTTATAGGACAGAATTCATTGACGTTTTGTTTATCACAGCATGCAATAATATTCCATTCATTTTTCGTATAAAGAAAAAATGGCTTAGACCTGGACCTCCTTATTGGGGAATGTCACCAGCTAGAAAATAACACAGAAACTGTGAAGTTTCCATCCATCCATCCATCCATCCATTTTCTAAGCCGCTTCTCCGTCAGGGTCGCGGGGGGATGCTGGAGCCTATCCCAGCAGTCTTCGGGCGGAAGGCAGGATACACCCTGGACAGGTCGCCAGTCCATCGCAGACTGTGAAGTTTATTAATCAGAATTCATCTTTATTAACACTGAAAATAACAGAGAAAAGAGTCCATTCTTTTCTTTACTGCATTAAGCTGTTTTAAGTGCTCTCTCTCTCTCTCTGTCTCTCTCTCTCTCTCTCTCTCTGTCTCTCTCTGTCTCTCTCTCTCTCTCTCTCTCTCTCTCTTTGTCTCTCTCTATTTTGCATAGTTTTTATTCTCAGTCTCTCCGCGCTGGTTTCATTATATGACAAACACATTTCCAGCTAAAATATTCGTGGTTATTTAATGAAAAGCATGGCAGTGGAGTCAGGGAGTGGGATTACACCAAATCCGTCGGGAACTTTCACAGATAAGTGAAGGCATAAAGGCATTACCAGCAGCTCCATTCAGGGAAATAGTTCATTTTCCCTCATAAATGTTTCGTCCGGCAATTCATAGCGGCAGTGCAAGCCGTGTTTAAGCTCTAAGCTCGCTATTCTCAAAGGCTAAATGAGAAAATTCACACAATGTGGGAACAAAGGGCATACACACTGACTCACACACACACAATACACATATACACCCAGTGGTCTCTTCTCTATGAGCCATTTCATGAAAAGAGTGAACGTGTGATGCAGTGTATAAGGGACAAAAAAAACTCTACAGCCGTTATTCAAGCTTAAATGTATTCATTCTATGTTAATCATCAACAGGTAATACTTTCTTTTGCAGTCCCTTATCCTCTTTCTACAGGCCCTGTAGTGGCCATTCTGCTAGCGGAATGGATACAAACATATTTTTAATTACATGAATCAAATAAAATATATTCCCCCATAAATCTCTAACCAGGTGAACTAGGACACTGTTGTCTCTCTGTGTGTGCAACATAGTGACTGTATATTGAGCTCCTAGTGAGCAATGAGACTTAAAATAAAGCAGGGGGTCGGAACCCCCTACTGTGAAAAACAAACCACACCTCTCCACAAAGATGGCCGTGCAAAAAATAAACAAAAACAAAAGAAAATGGAAAACAAACAAACAAACAAACTGCTGCTTTCTTCATATTAAACAGTCCTGCACAAGTTACACAATAAAAATAGCATTGAACTCTCTGGCCTTGTTTATATTGTTTATATCTCTGTAGCTGATAATCCAGCACAGAAATATAGTCAAAACATTTCCTGAATCTGTGGAATCGCTCTTTCCATTCCATCTTATCACAAGAATAAGCAGCACCCTAGTAACCATCTTGAACACCATAGCAACCAACTAGCAACATCCTAGCAGCTAGGGGTTGCACAACTTCAGATGATATAAAGTCAACAGTTTTGTGATGAAAGTGAGGTTGACACTAACTGATTGCTGATGATGTCATATATAAAGATGTCATATATAAAACCACAGAAGGAGGACATGCTTTGCAACAAGTGACTTTCAAATTCAAATAATAAAATCCATGGAGAGTCAGACTCCACAGGTCAGTACAGCATGACTTGCCCTTTCCAAAGAGCCATGATTCATTGCTAGCCTTCAGGAAACCCACTACCTGTTGTCTTCTCTGAGGCATCCATGTTTTTAGTGTCATAATCATATGAACAATGAGCAGCCAACATCAAGTTTAAAGCAGCGTCACCAAGCAGTAAAGTTGTTCAAGCAACTAGTTGACTAGTCTATGAAACCTCTACTAGCAACTACTTGGGGTACTATAACAACCACCTAGCAACACCTGGGAAAAAACTAGAATACTCTACAAGTAGAACACCATAGCAACCATCTAAGTATACCGTAGCAATGTTGGGGAATTGCTCAAGCCATGCAACCACTTTGCATTTTCTTCAGGAAGTGCACT